>NC_138768.1:659913381-660125881 GCF_965119305.1 Pelophylax lessonae
TATAATGGCAGCACAGAGTTGACTGCCTTTCACCAGGATGCCCAGGTAGGAGGATCAGCAGACTTCCATCTTAACAAAATGTCCTTTCTCGCATAGAACAATGCAAAATTTAGACATAACTTAGTGTACTTATCTCCTACAGTATCCTCCATATTGCTAAATAACAAAACGAGAGGGTCCTGGGGTTTGACAGTATCACATATCTGTCAACCATTGCCTCCCAATATGGGTGGAGCTTAGGGCAAGACCACACCAAATGCCAGAATAAACTGACTTCAGTCAAGCACCTAGTGCACATAGGGTCCCTTTGAGGGTAAATAGTGGCTAGAGTTTGGGAAGTATAATACGCCCTGTGAAGAAATTTTAACTGTAGGAACCCGTCTCTGGCCGAGATCATGGAGGGGACTTCATCAGTCATTCCATTCATTCTCACCAAGTGTAGAAATATCTGCTTTCCATTTGTCAATGGTACGGGTTAGTCCAGTGTCATGGGCTATGGATAGTCAGAGGTATAGAGGAGGCAGGGGTTGCCCCATCTCCTTGGAGGACAGAAGGTGCTCCATGGGGTCTGACTCTAAAACAATGAGATCGGGAAATTTAGCCCTGAGAGCGTGCTACATTTGCCAGTAGCGGAACTCCAGGGAACCAGGCAGTGAGTATGTTCATCGCAGGTCTGGGAAGGGGAGAATCTTTACATCTAACACATAATGTTTTAGAGTGGTGATCCCCTGCTTGGCCCATATATATATATATATGGGTCAGGAATTACATATAAATGTGGGAACATCGGATTTCCCCACAGGGGTGTATGCATGGAGACCTGGGATGTTTTTTTGGAAATGGCCTGGGCATGATGCCAAACCTGTATTGATACTTTCATGAGTCCTGTCAATGAAGGGTAAACTTTAGAGCCTCTAAAGACTGCTGTCTGGTGCACAGTCATGTTTGAACATGAATGCGCCATCCCTAAAGCAAGGTTTAAAAAAAATGACATGGATGAGCGAGTTTGGAGTGGAGAAACTTGACTGGCGTGCACAGAGTCCTGACTTCAACCCAATAGAATGCCTTTGGTATGAATTAGAGCGGAGACTGCGAGCCAGGCCTTCTCGTCCAGCATAAGTGCCTGACCTCACAAATGAGCTTCTGGAGGAATGGTCAAACATTCCCAGAGACACACTCCTAAACATTGTGGGTAGCCTTCCCAGAAGACTTGAAGCTGTTATAGCTGTAAAGGGTGAGCCAACTCAATAATGAACCATACGGACTAAAACTGGGATGCCATTAAAGTTCATTTGCATGTAAAGGCAGGCATTTGACAATATAGTGTATGTTATAAAAATAGAATGGTGTTATTTAAACATTTAGTTATTGTGTTGATGGGGGGAGAGAAAGAAAGATAACCAGGGAAGGCAACATGTATTAATTTAGCGGGGGTTCCCTGACATATGAAAATTATTTCTGGGGTTCCTCTGTATTAAAAAGGTTGAGAAAGGCTGCGCTAATCCATTGACGCAGTAAAGTAATGGTAGGTACAGGACAGGTATTTGAAGGGTTAACTGACTGAAAATAAGGAATACATGAAGTAAGCTACAATATAACATACAGTATTTTTGTTTTTGTGTTTCAAAACACGTTAATACGTTGTATTGTATGTAGAGATCCATCTTTTTTGCCCCTTGAAGAAATAGGATAACTCATCCTGGTATATTTATCAGTATGATAAATAAAGAAATAAAGTACAGAATGCCTTATATTGATCATCAGTTGTAGATTAGTAAAACCATTAGGATTGCTGTATTTGTAATGCATGTAAGAAATGAGTGCATCTGATTTGGCCAGGCCACATTACCCAGCCTTTAATTTCACTGAAAAATTAAGAACCAAATTGTTTAAGAACATTATAATAACCTGAACCATTTGTTGAAATCCCTAACCAATTAATGACCATGATGACATTTTTATTGTGCACCTCCAATAATTTATACCTTGGCTAAAGGAGACAGGTTTAAGAAACACATAATAATTGTTACAATTAAGAATGATTTGTTGTTAACACATATTAGCAACTAAAATGAGTTTAAATAGCATGCGATCCATTTCTGTGGCAGCAGTTTAGCATCATATACATCTTTTCTGTTATTTCCGGCTGTTCTCTTGCTAGTGAAGCAAGTTACCATATTCTACAAGCAATATAAAAGGTGAGGCTTCCATTTTAATTTAGCATATATGCGCCTTAACTTTAAAATGAAAAATATATTTTAGTGCTGATCAGCACTTTATTTTTTAAACCACTGTAAAGCCTTAATATTGGATGTGAATTTCAAAAATGAAACTGGAATGAGCTCGGCTAGAGGTTTGCGCTGAGACAAATTACTTTTTCAGTTTTTGAATTGCACTGTTTTACTCCTCAGAATTTTCAATAAAAATTACTGTAACGGGTCTATATAACACTCAGCAGGGATTGATTTAATAAACCAAAATTAGGGAGACCTAAGAACATTAACTTTACCATTATACATTATTTTTCAATCAGTTTCCCAAGCAGACTATAATGAAACTTTTAAAGCATTGGCCCTAGCTATGCATTTTTGGCATATAGACTGCAGTAAGACTGGCAAATTACCATTTTAGATTTTTACAGCTTTATTACAAATCAGTTAAATTGCTCAATGTGCATTGCCTGATATCTGTAAAGTGCAGCTGTGTCAATTCATTCTGTTAGCTCTTTCTAATTAAGTGCAAGGTACTGGCCTAAAAACTTGGCTTTCCACACGTCATTATTAAAGTATAGACATCTGTTTTGGCACATTTCCTGGTCTGTTCCATTTATGAACCTTGACCTGTAAAGAGCAAAGGTCACTAGCCTCCGGAAGGTGAAGCAATATGGCTATCAGGCTCATCAGACCTGCCATTCTTTACACAGAGCGAAATTGTGTTGTTATGTAGGCGTAGGCTCAGGTTTTTTTTTGTGCACTCAAGGCCATTTGACCTTTTAGGCGCTAAAGAGCTTGTATTATATGTTCTTCTCACTGAACTCCAACTTTGTTCACTATTTCTTCTGTTTGAAGCTATATCAGAGTACGTTTCTTTGCCTACACAAAGACACCAAATGTTGGTAAATATTATCCTGGTATTGGAGTTCTGGAATCTGGGCTAACGTATGCAATGTAGAATGTGGAAGTCTATCATCTACTTATAGTGTAGTAAATCCTAACAATGAGCTTTTAGTAATTGCTCACTTTTGCTACCATTGAAAGAGTTTTGTTATATCTGTTTGATAAGGGTAAATAAATGCCTGTTGATCCTGCCAGAAATCCAGTGATTCTAAGAGCCGGTTCACACTGGGGCTACTTGTCAGGCGACCTGGTCGCCTGCCATAGATTAGCACAGGACCCGTTCTAATAGGAGCGACACAAGTCGCTCCGACTTATAAAAAGGGTCCTGTACTACTTTGGGGCGACCTGGAGCGACCTCAATGATATGAAGTCCGTGCATGCCGCTCCGAGGTCGCGGTGCGCGCTGTGCACCGCGACTTTACAGGTCGCCCCTATGTGAACCGGCTCTTACTCTACAGCGTTATCTCAGGCATTGTTATCAGCATCCCTATGTTATGGAGATTCTGAGAGGGGGGTGTTCTGTAGTGCTAACATACTTCCTGTCACTGTGACAACAGTGATCTTTCTTGGGTCCAGTACTCTCAAGGAAAGGAAGTGTGTTACTGGCAGGGTTGTTAGGTGGAAAGAAAAGAAAAAGTGCAAACCTAAAGACTAGCAAGCTACACTATGTTAGTTTTTGTTCTCAGTTTTAGATACAATTTAAATAAAGCTGCCCATACTCTAGCAGGGCTCACTGTGCAAGATGCCTCCTTGGTGGAGAGTGACTTGCTGTGCTACAGATAGCCTCAATGGTAATGGGTGAACCCAACTGATATTGCTCACTAATCTCACATGAAAAAAGTCTGTAGTAAGAATTTGTTGAAGCTATAAATTTGTGCCTGTTTTCTCAGGTGAATTGTAGATAGCTACAGAATTTTCTATTGTAGCTGTCTACAATACTTATATATGCAGCTGCAAATTGCTTGTGTGCAATGGTCACTTGCAGTATGGATAACATGAGTACAGAATCAATCAATGAGTAGCTACCTAAGCTGGCCATACTGTTGCTAGCTCCAAACACTGCAAAATCAATCAATGAGCAGCAGAGCTACTAATCGCTCGGAGTTTCAGCGGCACAGACCTTTCATTGACTGTACTATTTTTTTTTTTCTATCCGCAAAAATTGTAAATTGATTGATTCTGTACTTGCTACGGTTCACTCTTACAAAATTGCCCATGTGACATCAGAGAAGTATATAGATATAGTTAACTATGTAACTATAACTGGGTACTAATATTTATAGCTACATATCCGATTGTCTCTCAGGGGATCAGGGAGAAATTTTTCCCCTGCTGCAGCAAATTGGATCATGCTTTGCTGGGGTTTTTCCGCCTTCCACTGGATTAACTGTGGGTATAGGATTGTGTATATGGGATTGTATGGTTGTGTTTTCTTTACTTTTTTTTTGTTTTTTATTGGTTGAGCCAGATTTGTGTCTTTTGACACAAATCTGGACTTGTGTCTTTTTTTCAATCTGACTAACTATGTAACTAAACTCTAAACTCCTATCCTTTACAGCCAAGGAAGCTGCAATCCTAGCCTGTTTGATATGCACTTAGCCTGGCGTTGAACACATGATAGGTCTTGACACCAGCCATTTGATGGCTCCACAGTTCCATAGAGAGCACAGGCAACATTTATGAAATTTCATTACCGTAACTGTTTTGGGAAACAGTAAAATTGAAGGGTTTAGCTCCGCTTTAAGAAAGACACTAACTCTTAGGGCAATCCTGTAATGTTTCACCTTTCTCCCAGGTTGTTTGATATCTTAGTGAATATTTCAAAGCCTTAAAAGTCACAGGCAGCCTATACACCAACCAGTTAGCAGGGAAGGTCCAAAATTATCTATTTCTGTAGACAATCAGCACCCTAGCACCTTCACAATTAGAGAGGAGCCTGCCTTTTCATATAAATCATATTTATGCAATTGTCAACAGCCTGATTTGCATTCTTCCCTGTGATGGGCATATTTTGGAGCTGTCATATTTTAGCAGCATCAGACAGCATTGTCAGGTACTTTTTTTTCTTGTTTCATCCTTCATTCAAAAATATATTAGACTACTAAAACACAAGCATTAACATAGCCAGGATCGAAGGGGAAGTTGAAGTAACATGACCAACACCATATTATGTGCGACTGTATATATTACATTATGAATGAGCTCTAACCCAGGTAAAGTTTGTAGATGTTCCACTTACTTTACAGAGTAAAATTGGCAAAACAGGTTATACCAAAATAATGTATTTTTTTTACACAGGAATTTAAAGTGTTTGTTACCAAAACACTTCATATTCCTGATATGTGCCTGCTGTACCATGTACTTGTATGAGAAAGTATCCTGTTCTCTTTGTGTTGCTTCCTTTGTGTGAAATCCCTGGTGTTCCTGCCAGTCCCTCTGATTTCCTATTAAAAACTGACCACACTGAGCAGGAGAGCACACAGTGGTCAGTTCTCTAACTATGCTGGGAACTCAGTATGCTCTCCTCCAGTAATCAGACTTGTCCTGACACGCCCCCGCTGCACAGTCATTCAGTGGGAAGCTCAGTGTACTGCTAATAAAACAATTAAATTTGATATATATGGCAAAAAATATATGTCACAAATCACAGTAGCGCAAGGGTGGTGGGAACCCCTCACCACCACACAGATATTCACAAACTTAATAAAGGGCTGAGACCCACATATAACATTAAAATCATATAAAGTGACCTTATAACTCAGTCCTTAGCACAAATAGTCCATAAAGTCCATGAACTCTAGGTAAATGCAAATTGTATCCAAGGAGCAGAAAATATTTGTGATATTAGGGGGATCACCCCACTCTCCACCACCACAGTGCCGGGATAACACCTGAATGGAACACTCACCGAATGACAATGCCTCCCCACTCTCGTGAATCAGGCTTAAAGTGCATGAATTCCAGGAAACATTACTCCACCGGACCGCCACAAACACCCATTCGGATAATGTATCTCCCGTACATGTAAAGAGAAATGCTCAACTAATGTGATACTGTTTCCACACGCTTTATTTAAAACAATCCCACACACTGCACTCACTTGTTTACAAGATGGTTATCGCATAAAGAACATAATCCAACATCCAGCCGGTGCAATGGATACCCTAAGGACGCTTACACTGGCTCTACGCCAAGTAGAGAGTACCTCCAGATATTTGGTCACGCTCCGACGCATTTCGTCATATCCGACTTCAACTGGGGGCGTGACCACACGGCACGGCGTACTGTTTTATAGTGGCGTATCCCTGCCCCATGCAAAACAGGTAGGGGCTGAGCGCACACTCTGAGACTCAAGTGTACTGCTGCTTCTCTTCCCCCCAGCTCTTATGCAGCTGAGAACAGAGGGAATGCGATTACTTTAAAAAAAGTGGAAAAATATATTTATAATGTATGTATATATATATATATATATATATATATATATATATATATATATATTATATATATATATATATATATATGCACATATGTTTTACATTTCATGTTTATTTTAGACTGAATGGGTTGTTTTACAAGGTGATTGTTTAAAATCACTTTATGTGAGTACATTTGTGTGTATTTAGTATTCAGTATGAAGATTTGAGTAGCTTTGTAAAACCCTATAAAAACCATTAAATGCTTAATATATATGAGCTTTGAATGATAATAATGAACACCTAATTTGGGTAAAAGGTCTTACTTTTAAAAATATTCTACACAGAAAAAAGCCTGTGGTTTTAAGGGTTGTTAGTATAATATGCATCAAGAAACTCAAACAAACTCAACAAACACCCTGTGCAACTGTACATACACCTGTGGATGATAAACTTTGGAAGCATCGCAAATTATATATAAACTGTTAAATTATATATAGATTGTTACAAATATTAGGATACGTCTGAATTATAGGCACACAAAACAATATTTCTGATATTATTTATTTAGCATTATACAGCATGTTTTTGTTAATGAGCATTTGAAGTTCAAAAATGCTATTCAAATGTCAAAGTTATGTTCTATGATGGCATATTAAATTGCACTGTTGAGGGCACCAGGCATTTGTATTTAATATGACATCTATACATAACTGACCAGACCTACTGATTACATAATGACATTGCTTGGTTATGCAGTAGGATATATGATCTGGTACAAGTCACAGGGGTCACACGACTTCAAAGGTAGCCATAGACATAAGAAGCTAGAGATACCTGAAACTGGTCAGATTGTGCCATGGATGTTACCAGGCAGTTGTCCTTGGGCAAATTGTCAGTTGGCCTTGTGAGACTGTTTTATTTATTTTTTGCTAATTATTATAGTCTTAGTATAATTGCATGCTGAAGCGGCAATATGTTTTTAAACAAAAACATTGTGGGATTGGTCATTCTCCCTTGTTGGACCATCGTTATTACAGACGTTGTACCATGAAGTCATACAGGTGTTGTGGCTCTGATTCCCTGTCATAAGCAGTCATGCAAAGTCTTAATGACTGGACATAATAGTCCCAGTAGTTCTTACAACATAGAATCATGGTGTGTACTGCAATCTTCATAGCATCCAGTATTTTTAATGTCACAGTTCCTATAGTTTCTATAGTCCTGTTGTTGTCACAGTTCTTGTGGCTACTGATGTTACAATCCCATACGTGAACTAGCTTGTAGTAAACAGTGATCGTTGGATTTGACTGCTTTGAAAAAGATTTTTTGCTGGAGTCTCACATCAATGCAGAAATGATCTGATGAGTCTATCTGTTTTATGATGTGATATATAAAATGTTAAATTAGCTGTGTATAACTAGCAGAAGATGTGGTTGTACTTAGTTGACAGTCTTCACCACGCACACAGACTGTGTGTTTAAGCATACTGCTACGTAGACTAAACCTTGGGTATGCCGTTCAAATAAATTGTATAAAAATGACAATGCAACTCTTTCCAGCTAGGTAATAATGAATTCATCAGACTACCCATGGATTCATTTCTCATTTTTATTGTAAGTGAATAAGATGGATTTAATGTTGCATGATCAGTTCACTTTTAGGCAGCATTTCCTGTTCTAATTGAAATTATGTGCTATTTTAAACAATTGTTTAGGGTATAGCTGTTTTACATAAAACCATTTGTGCTCCAACTGATTTTCATACATTTATTAGATGCTATAAATGCATACCTTACAAAGTTATTAACCGAACACTAATTTCACAATACCTACATTTGACAAACCCATGCCTTTCAGGACAGTTGAGACAAATGCAATGTGAATGGCATGCAAAAGCAGATAATGAAGAGCTATTAGTCAAGGCAAACCATAAGTTCATTATTAATATATTTAGATGTAACAAAATGAAGAGACAAATCCAAACTGGTGCAAACTTACGTAGTCAAAGTGAACTGAGGAGAACCGTACCAGAAACATGTGGCAAATATTACTGACATGATGAGTGAAGAGTTTTTTCCCTCTAAGGTGCTATAAAAACACAGGATCAGAGTTTACAGTTGGCATTCCCACTAATGTGTATAATTTGCAAGTGAAATTTATACATGTTGAACAACATTAGCAGGGACCTGTCATATAAATATAGCGCTCAGCGTAGGCAACCTGTGAGGTATACAACTTCTACTAATATGCAAGGACATGTTTGACATCTCATGTTATAAGACACTCACATTGTTATTGCTTGACTTTTCATCTAAAATACATTGGCGGTTAGTTTAAATATATTCATGTGCACTGTTTCTTGATATCAAAATATTTTCCTTAGAACATGTATACCACTGGGTTTGATGAGAGCATGCGTTCCTGGCAGAACAGGCCGTGACATCACTGCTTTAAAGCCAGTGTACTTCACAATCATTGTAGGATTACCTTAGTCCCACTTTAGGGTATAGTCCTTAGAAATAGTTCATGGATATAATTGGATGTCTAGAGACTGGTTTAGGCCAATCGTAGCTGAGCTTATCAGAGGGAAAGCATAAAAACTGGTTATTGTTTCCTCCTTGGTACTCTGACAGTAGCACAATTAGAACAAGCCACTGTTATACTTTTTTTAAAATGCACAACACAAAGTTAATGTATGATCAGAGTCACAATCTACACTACTGGAAACTACAGACATTCTGCTGTGATAAATACCACACATAACGAGATGGTAATTGGAATTTTAGTGCTTTCATACACTATTCCTGAAGTGTATTGCAGGAGCAGTGTACAACGATCCATACGCCTATCATATAAGAATACATATACTGTACCATTGATTAGGACCTTTTAGACCAAGTACACCCTTTAATGGTGATGTGTTCAAGGCGTTACACACAGTCCGAGGTAGATTTAGTTATACATCTTCTAAAATGTTGACATATTGTCAAACACGTGAAATACTAGTTTATCAGCTCTGAAGGATCTGTAAGTCAGGTCTATTGTGATACTCTTTAGAAAGTAGTCTCTCCTGCCCAGCAGACCCAGCATTGTCTTGCTGTGATTCACTTATCAAGTGTCATAGCCTGTGGCCTGCACCACTGTCTTGGTGCAGTCTGCACTCAGTCATCAGGAGCCTGGCTGTCTCTTCCAGGTCTGGGCAGCCAGACCTACAATGGGTACCCTAGCTCCATCCACCAGCCACTCTGTGAATAGGCTTCTGGGCTATGTGAAGGAGACATCGTAGGAGGTTGCAAGAGTAGCAAACATCATTCTTGCCTAGGGTGCAGGGCCACAGAAAAAAAAAAATAGAAGAACCACCACCTGCAAAAAAAATAAAAAATGTTTAAAGTCTCTTTCCAAAGTTAGGGTTCCCTTTGAAAGCATACCTAAAACAAAAAATGTATATAGTAAAGCTTACCAATCTATAGGTGTGCTGGCAGTTTTCTTCTCTCTCTTTTCTACTTATTTTCACCTTCTGATGATGTGAATAACACGCTCCCTGTCCCGGGGTAGCTACATTCACTCCTCCACTGTATCTCTTGAAGGAGCCATGGTTGGCAACCAGGCTAGACTTAAAACTTGTCTGGCTTGTTCATCCTCATTACATAGCAGATGATGCAATTTGTAGTTTACAAAAACACGGTTTTGCTTTCAGCTCAGCTCACAGGCAGTGACAGGAACACTGTATTTCTGGCAAAATCGCTTCCTGGCACAAACACAAGAAGTTCACATTCTTTAATACTAAAGGAAAGGAAGGACAAGGCCCTCTGTCCTAGCTACCACCCAGTATCGCTAATAAATGCAGACCTTAAGGTATTTGCTAAACTCAAATCTAATAGACTCCATACTTGTAATTTCCCTCAAGGAACACACCGTCAAACAAAACTAGTCCTTATATCTTATAGCCTACAAGTATCACTGCACACTGTATTCAACTCCAGTGTGAAGTAAATGAAAGACAGGCTTCAGCTCAAATCCCCACCTTAGAGGGGCATGACTGATGGGCAGGGTCTAGTTTTTGGATATGAGTTGAAGCCTGTAATTCATTTTCTTCTCAACAGAGTTGAATACAGTGTGCAGTGATACTTGTTTGCTATATTGTATGATGAAGTGAGATGTGGTCTAGCTCTGGCAGAACCTGAATACAGAGTATAAACATGGCATACTGATACTGCAGGCTTGGAGTGGCACTGATCTGTTATAGGATATGTCAGCCCTTATATCTGTTATCCGTTGAAACTGAGAAGGCATTTGATCACCTGAGCTGGGATTTTCTGACCCTACAATAAATTGGCATCCCCCTCCTCTTATGAGGAAATCCTGGCACTATATGATAATCCTATGGCTTTTGTCTGTGTCCAAGGTCCACTGTCTGATCCTGTGGTTAATTGCAATAGGAAACCATGTGTCAGGCTCTCCTAATAATATTCAATATAATAATATATTATAATATTTTATATTAAAATAATTAGAATTATTATAATAATATTATGTTATATTAGTAATATATATATATATATATATATATATATATATATATATACTGTATATATATATATATATATATATATAATAGATATAATAATATTATATATTTCAACTATATTTAAAAAAATCCAAAATTCCTTTGTGATCAGATAGTCTAGATAAAAATAGTTTGTGGATTTTTTTTAAGCTTTTATTTTGAGGCAACATTTATTTTAGGTCAACATTTCTAGCAGGTGTTTTAGAACTAAACGTCATGATTTAGAGTTCTACTGAATATTACTTACTTTAATATATTACTTATAAAGTATAAAACTGTAGCGATATCATGGTCCATTTGTAGTTGCTTGACAACTTGATTGATGTTTTACAGACTCTATTTTTTCCTTCATTAAAAAGGCAATCTAATGTGATAAATGAAAATGAGAGGACAAAGGGTTTCCTGTGTTTCTGTATTCCCCTTTGTGATGTTGGAAAAAAAACAATAAATCATTGTCCCCTCAGGAGGCTCCTTTGGGGGGTTCCTGGTAATAAAATAAGTCCCACCCCAGCTTACAGCATGCTTGGCACATTTTATTATACCGGAAACCCCACTGCCAAAAACAGTAGCACAAAACACTTCCCTCTTAGCTGTTGGAGCCTTTACCAGTTGTTAAGACATATATCCTTTATTTTTTGTGCCATTTCAAAATCATGACATTTGCAATGTCTTTCATTTAGAACCTAGAGATTGACTGTTTCAAGTGCTAAGTATGTACATGGTGTATGGCCACTTTATATTGCATGAATTATTGCTCTTTGCAGTGCTTTGTAAACAATGAATTGCATAAATACCTTGTCATATTAGACATACATTATTTATTATTAACTACAGATTAAATACAGAGTATAGCTGTTATTTTACTAACACAGACACATTATTCTACTAACAGATAAATACATAAAGGCAAGCAATTGCTTGCCATGGGCAGTTTTTTTTTTTTCGTTTTGGAAACAGTAGGGAAGGATTAACTTTGTCAGTTTGATCGAGGGAAATTCAATTTCAATTTGTTCTTGTTACAATTATCCCTGGACCTGAAAGTGAGAATTTAGAAAAAATAAAGAAATCAAAGTATAACTAAAACCTTTTTTTTTTTTTTTTTTTTTTAGTTTTGGATAGTGTGGAGGGGAATTAGAACCCCTGCCAAATTTTTTATTACAGTCTCTGTCTCCTTTAGGGAAATTTACCTCTCTATTTTTCCTGTTTATCATTAGGACTCTGGTGACAACAAGGGATTGTCTCATTTTGTCATTTTGGAGGCCTTTCCTCTCACTTCCTGTTTTGGCTATAGGACAGGAATTGAGGGGAATCTCCGTAATGGGAGACAGATGGCAAAAAAACTGACCTAACCCTCCTTTTCTCTATTCAAATGAAAAAAGTTTTGCCTTTGGTTCTACTTTAGTTGTCATTGGAACAGTAATAGGGGTAAGTTCTTCCAATGGGTTCAATTGCAGAAAAAGAGCACTTATAGCACTTTGGAAATATTTCCTTTAATTGTCCCATATATCTACAGCACAGAAAGTGAAGGGAATCTCCCCAGTGTGAAACAAATACTGTAACAAAAGAAAACAGCTACAGGGAATGTGAACCCTTTCTCATTTTCAACCGTGGTGACACATTAAGAAGGTGAATATTTCAAAGGGGATATAGAGAGCAAAAAAACAAAAACAAAGCTAAACCTTACTTATTCTATCCAAAATAAAATGATTTGACAGCTGTGCAAAATCACGTACATTGGACACAGCTGGAGCCAATCAGCAGGTCAAGCGGCCGCAATGGCGGAATGATAGAACAGCGGTCTGCCTATGTAAACAAGGCAGACGGCTGTTCTGTCAGGGAGGAGCTAAGCTAAAACACAGATCTTTTTCCTCTAGTTCATCCACTCCCCCCCACAGTTTGAAAGCACTCCCTAGGAGCACACTTAACACCTTAATTGCCCCATGGTGTTAACCCCTTCCCTACCAGTGTCATTTACATAGTAACGGTGCATTTTTTTTAGCACTTATCACTGTATTGGTGTCACTGGTCCCCAAAAGCATCACTTAGGCTCCGTTCACATGTAGGCGTTTTGGGGCCTCAAAACGCCCAACAAGACAAATCCTATTCATTTCAATTGCCCCTGTTCACATCTCAGCGCTTTGACGCTGTGAGCAAAACGCCCAACGCTCAAAAAAGTACATGAGCTTCTTTTTGGGCAGATTACAGGCGCTTTCCATTGGTCTCTATTCAATCTAAAAACACCTGCACAAAAAACGCCTGTAAAAACGCCTGTAAATCGCGGTAAAAATCGTGGTAAAATCGCGGTAAAAACCACACGAAAACGCTACGCTCAGGTGTGAATGTAGCCTTAGTGTTAGGTTTGACCACCGCAATGTCGAAGTCCCACTAAAAACCGCTGATCGCAACCATTACTAGTAAAAACAATTAAAAAAAATTAAAAATCCATAAACATATCCCATAGTTTGTAGACACTATAAATTTTGCTCAAACCAATCAATATACACTTATTAGGATTTTTTACCAAAAATATGTAGCAGAATACATATTGGCCTAAATTGATGAAAAAATTAGATTTTTTAAATTTTTTTATTGGGAATGTTCATAGCAGAAATTCATTTTTTTTTTTTCAAAATTGTGGTTCTTTTTTTGTTTATCGCACAACAAATAAATACTGCAGAGGTGAGCAAATACCACCAAAATAAAGCTCTATTTGTGGGGAAAAAATACATTTATTTGATTACAGCATTGAACGAACGCGCAATTGTCAGTTAAAGTAATGCAGTACCATATTGCAAAAAAATGCCCTGGTCATTAAGGGGGTAAAACCTTCCGGAGCTGAAGTGGTTAATGTGGCCCTTGCAGCACCTAGCTGTCACATGGGTGCGGGGTCCACTGCCCAGATTAAGCTTTAGGTTACAACTCTGAACTCATAGGACTTTCTCTCCTCACTTCTAGTTACTAAATAGAACAGTGGGGGAGGGAAAGTGATTATGTGGAGCTGGGAAGGGGGAGATGAAATGAACCTGTTGCTTTGCCCTGTATGAGCAAAACACAGGTTCACTTTGAGCTGAAGACTATAGCTTAAATGCTAAGAGTATTTTTTTTTCCTTTTTAAAGAAACGTTTCTCTCTTTTAATAAGTAATGTCACTATGATATGTGTAATTTTTTTATTTTTTTTTCTGAGCCGTCTTATTCTCTAGATGTGAAGCCTGTGTGTAATAAAACTGCTTGGCCACCAAAAATAAAAAGGTGTGACTCAGTCATGATTTAATTGACAAAATTATTACTGCACTATGTAATGCTTCTCTGAAGATTACCCTATTTTCGTAGCTGGTTTTTATTAGTTGCAGGAGCCGGCATGTGATTTTTGTGATTGTGTGTGCTGATGCCTGCACGGGGAGGAGGGATCAAGGCAAGGTTGATTATGTAATCCACGTGCCACTAAGAGAATGAACAGGGGTGATCTGCAGGAGCCACTGAAAAGTGCCCTTATGTTTCATTCTGGTCGGCTCCATAGGATTTTTCATCATCCCATCAAACATGTGAGGCCTGTTTTATGGAGGCACAAAATGGCTAAACTTCTTAGACATCTCACTCAAGAAATCTTTTCCAACCTAGAAGGTGTTCATTTAACAAACAGGAAAGACCACTAAATATTATCCAAGAGTGAGACATGGAAAGCTGCATGGATGAAGTCGCACATTACAAATATTATTTGTACTTTTGGGCTTTTTTTAAGACCTTATGAGAATGACATCATACCTATGACTAGTTTTTAATAGCTTTTTCTTCAAAACTCCAGTCTGGAACTGTTAAAACCAGTGTTCCAAGATATGCAAACTGCGTCCATGTTCTGCTGACTTTTTTTAGACAAATTTTGTTAATAAATCGAAAGTGCAGACTTAAAATGCAACTTACCAAATGCTTTTAATTTGCTGATAATGTGAAATCCTGGGTACAAAGATGATACTTTTATTTAAAGCTTGTAAAAAGAGGGAAATTAGGGCAGTTTATTTTATTTTCCTCAGAGTTATTTTGCTTGAATTGGCTGACATGTTGGTTACATTTATGAGGTTTGGGGAAGACATGCAAAATAGTATGTTATATTTTATCCATTGACACCAAGATAATTTAAATCTACAATGGGTCACATTGGGATAGTGCCTCAGGGCTGACAATTAAAATCATGGGGCTCTGTGCAGCCTACCTTTTAGGGCAAAACAGCCACCCCCCCCCCCCTTTCCACCCCTGTGTTCTGTGTGAGTACTGATGCAATGAACAGGAACTCGGAAACACAGAAGAGTAGATAAGCAATAATTGTGTGGGTGTGGGTGATGATGTCAAGCTGACATCATTGCCACCATTGCCCTGGTCTGCTTTTCTGTGCTTTGGGGCCTGCATTGTGCTGGAAATCACAATCAGTCATGCAGAGACTCTAAGACTGACTCTGCTAGTGTCTTTGCAGAAGACAGTATCAGAGGGGACACCCACAGGGAGATTCTTTTGGTCCTCATCACCATGCCACCTTGATGAGGCCTAGGCCTGGTACAGGAGTACTGCTGTTCCCCCCACAGACAACCCTGTAGTGCCTGAAAATGTTTATTTTGCCAGTAGCAACTTATTAGAGAAATCCATTTAGTATTATTAAGGTGGAATCTAAATGGCTGCACTTTTTTTTTTATAAATGCACCTGAATAGGCTACAGTTACTATTTAAATGGACCTAGCATCAATTATATTTTTTCATGGTAGGTGTATGGTGCATGTATTCTAACTAATGTATAAGTTTAACTTTTACAGGCATTTATTGCCTCTCATAGAGGTATGTTTAATCTGCTTTTCTCTCCAAAAGGACTGCACCTTCTTTCTTCAGGTATCCTACTTACTAAACTTCCTAGCCAATAAATTACACAATGGTGTTGATTCCGGGGCCTGTGCAGTTACAGGCTGCTGTTTAGGCAGATTCTTTCGCTCCTGTCCCCCCACCACAACCCCCACCATCTTGTGACTTGCAACAAGTTACAATGCCAGGTAGGCAGAGTAATCACAGAGCAAGAAGAAGTATGAGCAAATACTTCCTCCTACCTGCAGTATACTGGTGACATCACTTTCTCATATTCCTAGTTTTAGCCCAGGCACAGTCACTTGGCTAGAGCTCAAGACTGCTTTGAAACCTTAAAAGGATTTACCGGTATAGAAAAACCTGTGCTGTTGCTGTGTATTGTAACATGTCAGGGAATTATTTATACCCGACAGGTCCACTTTAATGGGACATTTTTGGAGAAATAACCCCCACAAAGCGGTGTGCCTGCTAATAAAATTTGGCATCCTGCAGCTATTATAATGGTTCTTAGGAAGCTGTGAAAGAAGCAGATAAAAGAAAGATAATTCTGTTCTGTTGCTATGGGTCACTACAATTTGCACCCTACACTTCAATTTATGAACAAGCTGTTACAATTGTATCTGTTTTATGGCCAGTTGAACATTGTAGCTTGTAGAAGAAAAAAAAAGAATGCAGATAATCTATGTTGTGTGCAGTATTTCTGTCTTTTGACCCAGGAGTCAAAACAATCTGTTGCAGAACTCCGCAGGGGCAGAAACATGATAGAAACCTCATATATCTTAAAATTTATGATTGTTTCTTGGTGGTCTAAAGCACAATTGGGAAAGGGAGTACTTAGCCTTCTAAACTGTTTAATGTTTGTTCTCAAGGAAGGTCAGTTTGAGTTCTTATTTAGATTTATTGTAACAAATATAGAATGTCAGTAGCAAATCCAAAGACTAGCAAGTTACAAGTCAGGGTTACTGGATTTATGTTTCATTATAATGACGTGAGGATAATTCTTTTAGCTGCATGACCATTTCATTAGTCACAGTTTGTAGAAACAAATCTTTGTACAAATAAAGGTTTGAATTAAAACAAAAACAAATGAAGTCACGTTTATCCTTGTCTTCCGTTTGGCAAGAGCAATGAGCCATTTTTACTGATTGTTCATCTAGTTAAAATAGCAGGAAATTCAGTATTTTCAAAGTGTCCACAACTGGTTGATGAGTCTTTACAGGAAAGATTGAGCGGAGTAGTAGTAACAATCTTGGGTTTGGCTTGGAAACAGATGCTTTATATATTTATATGTATATGTATAATTAATCATTTTTGAACACTTTGAGATGCAATGACTCTATATGTTTTTTGTTTTTTTGGGGTTTTTGGCTGCCAACTCCTAGGAATGTATTCCCATGGATGATAAGTACCTTCTAAATGAGAGAGCCAAAATAGAAAATGCCATTTTCAGGGAGAGTGTGTTGAGGCAGGGCTGCCCAACTTTTGTGTAGGGTTTAGATTGTGGCTGTCTGTGCATGATATTGCACCTACACTCATGTGAAGTTAGCTTTACATATGTAGGAATAAGTTGCACCTATGTAAGATGACTTCAGGCATTTGATGTTGAGGGCAGCAAAGGAGCCATATAGCCATAGGCCATATGTAGTTTCTTTCCCAAAAATTACACCAGGAATGTATACACATATCATTGTGAAACAGTACTACTAGTACACACAATACTGTGTGACTGATGTTGAGATCTGACATGAAAAAAACTAGTCTAACCCTATAGCTCAGGTGGGAGGGGAGAGATAAAAAAAGATGATTATAGAACATGTTCTCATCATCAGTACAAGTGGGCGCATGTTTGACATTTTCTTACCCTCGGTCAGAAAATGTCAGAGTGCGCAAGTTAACATCAAGAACATAAAGAATGTAACAAAGAATAATGTTTACATTACATATGATTCAGAAATAATTACTACATCTTCCCAAAGATCGAGTCGGTACTCAAAGCAACCCATTTTTTCTCAGACAAGACTTGACTGAGAGCAGACCTACTGTTATTGGCCAATGAAATACACTGGTCAGCATTAAAGAAGTGAACTTATTGCTTTGCCATGTATGGGCAAAGTGTGGGTATTGCTCCTGCATAAGGGAATTAGCATTAGAAGTCATTGAAACTATTTTAAGGCCTAGTGGTCATGTATAAAACGCTCAGATTAATGTCTAGTTTGCACCTTTACACAATAATGTGGTTTATATGGAGGTAACTAAAAGCCATGGTGCGTTATATATTGTAGTAATCCTGCCCACTTGTACTGAGGTGAAGTCTCACTTTTCTGTTGGCTTAGTTAGAGGAAGCTCGTTGTGAGTTTGTCTAAAGCATATTGAGTTCCATAAACCCTTAAATTTCTAATTTGTTTCAGTATACAGTACTTTGGCATACATTTTAGGTTTAATATTCCAATAAAAAAATTGTAAATGCTGAAGGGGTTCCCAAAGCCTGTTGTCTTGCATTAGAGTAGAATTTCATAAGTATCATATAATTGTTGAAATGATAGCTTTCCGCCTGCATGCTGAAAATGACGATAATGTCCACTATCTCTTCTGAGGCTTTCTGAGGTTTCCCATTCTAAAAATTATCTGACTCCTCATGTAAGTCTTTGGATTTTTTTGGATGTTTGTTATTGCATTCATTGAACAGAACGTGCCATTCTAATCTACAGCGGGACATGGTGCCAGATTCTTATCAAAGCACCAGTGGCTCTAATATTTGTAAGCTGGAGTTTTTTTTCTTCACTAACAAGGAATTGAGTGTCATGCATTCTGGAAATGCTTTCAAGGCATGCTTAGCCAGGAAAGAAATATTTTCACTTGCAGGGTTACTAGGGAGACAAAGATTACATGAGTCAGTATCCTGGGTCTGTGACTCAGGAGTGTCCATTTATTAAATGTTTCCAGATTAAAGTTGTTGTGTATTTAATATCAGCAAGGATTTATGTGATGAAAATATAAAGAAAATGATATGAAGACCATTTGAGAAATGAAACATTTCTCTGTGTTATATAGCACTATTTATTTCTGCCTATTTTATTTTGGTAGTATGGTTTAAGTTTTCAGAGATCTGTGATGGGAGGCTACCATTGCATACCTCTCCTGAAAATTATACTTGTCTGGATGTTATACAGATCTGGTGGCTTAAGTCCCTTATGAGGCACTACAGACCAAGGATCAAGTATGCAGATCAAGAGCTCAGACTTAAAATGGTTGAAAAGTCAGGTTATATTCCCTAATGCATTCAAATCATTAGGATAAAAAGCCTTCTGTGTGCAGCAGTCCCCCTAACACTTACCTGAGCCCCCTCTGTATCCAGTGATGTCCAACGAGTGCATTGGCCATTCGGAACTCTCCCTCCTGATTGGCTGAGACACAGCAGTGGTGCCATTGGCTCCTGCTACTTTCAATCAAAGTCACTTAGCCAATCAGGAGATAGAGGGGGTGGTGCTGAACCATAGCTACATGTCTGAATGGATACACTGAACTGTGGCTCAGCTCGAGTGCCCCCATAGCAAGCTGCTTGCTGTGGGGGCACTCAGCAGGAGGGATGGGCCAGGAGCACCAAAGAGGGACCAGAGAAGAGCAGGGTCTGGGCTGCTCTGTGCAAAACCATTTCTCAGAGCAGGTAGGTATAACATGTTTGTTACTTTTATAGAAAAAAATGAGACTTTACAATCACTTTTACTCTGACTTTCTTTGCATGGTCTGTGATGAAGATGATTTCAGCTGTAATAAACTTGGGACCCAAGCAGGCAGGTCCAGCCACCTCACTAATTCCTAGTACACATAATAAGAAGGTCGGACGAAAAAATACCGCTATAATACGATAATCTGATTGTTAGTATACAGCTTTTGAGAGCCGATCATGGGAAATTATCCAAAGGGACAAACACAGAAATTTATCTTGTACAATACCAGAATGTACGATGATCGTTTGATCAGTACAGTATTCATCCAAAAAAAATCAGAAGACCACACACACTCGGAAATTAAAGAATGCGTTTTAATAATACAATAGAACTCATTACATTACTTCTGAAGTTGTATTCTGTCGTACAAGCGTAACCTCCGAATTTTCGATATGGAGACTAGCATGCAAAAAAAAAAAGAATAATTTGTTCGATATTCTCATCATGTGTACGAGGCAAAAAATTGCTTAGCTCAGTTTGTTCAGTCGAACTTCTTGTGTCATTCATCTCTGTATAATTCATAGTGGTAAAGGGCAAGTAATAGATTATTTGTACTGTGCCTCCTTTTTTGGAGTCAAAAGATATATAGCAATGCATAGGTGTATATAGTGTGTAGCAAAAGTAGATCTGTCTGTTACAGCTGTCCTGGTAAGTAGAAAGAGATAGTGTCCATAGTTAACATTCAGTGAGGTTTTAAACTCTCCCTGATCTTCACTCAAATCCAATAAGCCCGTTTTAGGTGGAACTGTTGTTTAAATGTTTTGTATGTAGAGAAAAGTCAATGTGATAAGTTTGCAATGGGCAGGGGCTTGTAGCAGCTTTCAGTAAATTTAATTTGCTTTCATTTATGTTAAGAAAATGCCTCAGCTAGTGCTGACCACATGTCCAGCTCTGAACACTATGCAGAAGTCAGAGATAGCAGGTTATTACCTACAGTGAGCTATGATGAGAAGACCACCAGAGTAGTGACAAGTGATGTAGCTGCCCCCAGGGTAAAACAAAGGTTTACATATTACATTAGAAATTCGAATGTTTTCAAAACATTTTGCCAAGACAGTGGAACTTGGCAGCCACAAGTGCTTTTTTTTCCCTTCAGTTTTGCATATTTGGATTAAACATTATTAACTTTTTTTTCTTGATTTTCCTACAAGCAACTATGAGCAACCTAATAACACAGCTAAGAATTCCTCACAGCACTTAGACTTGTCTTCATGGCTACCAAAAGATTACACACACAAATCACTGCACAAAAGTAGCATACGAGCCAGAGAGCTTGATAACCACACCAGACAATTGTCTTGTCCAAACTCTTAAATAGTCCCCAAAGTGAAATGTTTTATAATCTGTTTATGTGCGGTAGTCACGGGAAAAAAAAGAGGTTTGGGCACAGAATAACTAATAGAAAGAAAGAGACTTTTTTTTGGGTTCCAACTGAAACACAATAAAGCACATAATTAACTTTACAATTCTTTGTGTTTCTCGTTTGACTGCAGGGAGGAGATGAAAGGGGACTGCTAGGCCTTGCATTCCATCCCAATTATAAGAAAAATGGAAAGCTGTATGTGTCGTACACCACCAACCAAGAGCGCTGGGCCAGCGGACCTCACGACCACATTCTTCGAGTTGTGGAATATACGGTGTCTAGGTACCACATCTACCACTTTTTATTCTTAAAGGCAGTGAATATCCACTACAAGCTGCTCTTACCTGTGCACAAATGTGAATGAAATATTTGACATTGCATGCTGAAGGTATAGAAGAGGCAGTTGGTGGTCTGCATCTGCAGGATTACCAGTCAGAAAATAAGCTATATGCAGGAAAACATCTCCCCCCACAGTACCATCTAATTTTTAATCATCATGACTTCTGACAAGCCCTAGATTTTTTTTTTTTGCTGCTTAAAAAGGAATAAATGTATACTTATGGGACCTTTTTGTTTAAAAGGGAGACCTAACCAATTAGGCCTCCTTTTTCTATTTTCTGAGTTTGCCTCCCTTTTCTATCTTCCTTTATTTCTCTAAAAAGTGCCTCTTTCCTAATATCCTTTCAAAAAGAGGTTCCGGAACCCCCACTAGGGGGGACGAAATGTGTCTGAGGGACCTTTCCTGTGGGTGGAGAGCAGAGCTGAAGCCATCTTACATTACCTGGTTTAGTTTTGGTCACAATGAGTCAGTGTCCTGTGTGCGATGGATTTACATGCAACTTACGGAACTCCATTGGTCTCCATGTTTTCTCATTATGATGCTGATTTGGAAACTGTTCACATTTAAGTGGATCCTTGCGGTACAGGGCAGTCAAATTAGGCCCATTCATATCACTGCAGGGCATTAAAGTTTATGCAAACCTAAGTTGCCAAAAAAATAAAGAAAACGATAGAGGACTTAGTGAGTATTGTCTCCAACACACTGGTCAGTTTTACTAACAAGTTTACAGTGTGCCAGTTCTGAGTGTGGACAGGCGCCATTTTCTTGTAGCCTATATATAAAATGAATCACTGTCACGCCGCTAAATTATTTTTGATTGCAATTTTTAATACCTGCTAAATTAATACCTGGTGGTCCTGCTATGAATGCCCTTGTTCAGACATTTCCTGTTATAGGGAGACAACACTGTCCCTTTATTCCAGTTGTGCTCCTGTGTTGTCACACAGGGCTCCTATGGAGACCTCTTAAATACACATTGCACAGGCATGGTTCATTGCTGTCACAATTTGGAATCTGCCCAAAAAAAATATCATGTGGACATTGCTGGAGTATGTGTAGACAGGAAGTGGCTGCAAAGAGGCTACGGGAGACCAACAGCAATGAGATGCATCAAAAATGAGAGAGAGGTTGAAATAGTATTTTTTTTAATTACAGTTGTATATGATACACACTGCTTTTGGGTTTACATGTACTTTAAAGAAATTGCTTCTAGCACGTATTTTATTGCATCAGTATGCACCTTGGAATCCATTGATACGAATGATAATGCACTTTTTGCTATATGACCAGCAGATGCAAGTTCTTTTTTTCAGGCAACAAAAAAGAGTGTACATTAATGCATATAAAAACAAGCATCAACTCCCACAAAGACATTCCTATATTGTGCATAAAAAACATGCATAACTGGTTGTATTTTCACAATGCAAGGTGTGAATCCATTGCTTAGTGGTTTATAGCCCATTGTCCATACAGCAGAGGGCACATGATCAAAGTGGTATTAGGTGGAAGCCCATGCGCATGCGTGCCAGGCTTTCTTGTATTTTTGGGTGGCTGAAAAAACATGTTATCTTTAAAGTTAGAAAACAAGAAACATTTAAAAGGTGAAGTGGATGTGAAGCCTGAGAAAAGGATTTCAGGCGAGGACAAGGCAAACCCCATGGACATTCCAAACACTTTTCAGCTATGTTACATCGTTATTATCATATGTATCATCAATGTATGTTAAAAGATCAATATATATTAAAAAACACATATGTAAAGAGTGTGCCAACATTAAAAATTTGTTTGCATTCAGTGTTTTTTTATCCATCATTGGAAACAGGAAGAACCCCAGTCAAGTTGATGTGAGGACAGAGAGGATGTTTCTCGAAGTAGCTGAGTTACACAGAAAACACCTGGGAGGACAGCTTTTGTTTGGTCCAGATGGCTTCTTGTATATTTTCCTTGGAGATGGAATGATAACTATTGATGATATGGAAGAAATGGATGGTTTGAGGTAAAAATAATATACATTTTCATAAAGGGTGCTTTCTCACATGTTTTAGACCATATTGAGCTGGAATAGGAAACCTATAAACATGTTCACTGTTAATGTAAAATACAATGTATTTTAATTCATGCTGAATATTCTTTCGGCTCAAAAAGGGGCTTCCTATACCATAAACCTCAAATTGTCCCTTTCCTTGCTTTGGCTGGCACTGGGAAATGTGAAATTGTCATAGGTTTCCTTTTAGATATTTACCAAAATGATTATTGGGACTATTGTTCAGGATTTATAAAGCGCCAACAGTTTTCACAAAGCTTTACAATATAAAGAGACACAGTACATTCACAATATAATTTAAAACAAGATGGTTTGGAGGGCTCTGCTCATGAGAGCTTACAATATAAAAGAGGGAGGCAAGTGATACAAAAGATAATAATTGTCTGGGGATAAGTTGATAATCTAAAATAGGAGACAACAGAACACTTTGAGATAGAGAGCTCCAGT
The DNA here is from genome assembly GCF_965119305.1 of Pelophylax lessonae. Classification (NCBI taxonomy): domain Eukaryota; kingdom Metazoa; phylum Chordata; class Amphibia; order Anura; family Ranidae; genus Pelophylax; species Pelophylax lessonae. The sequence goes on from NC_138768.1 coordinate 659,937,245, forward strand.
GGATGGTAGAGGCTTTGAAGGAGTCCTGGAGGCAAGCATTGGAGAAGGTGACGAGGGAGCTGGAGAACAGGAGTTCTTGGGAGGAGCAAAAAACCATGTTTTGGGTGATATTTGGAAACAAGGTATGTGATGTAGTTTGGGGCAGAGCTGTGGATGGCTTTGTATGTTTTTGTTAGGGTTTTGAAACAAATAAATGTTGGGCACGTAGAACCCAGTGGAGGGAATGGCAGAGAGGGGTGGAGGGAGCTGAGTGGTTGAACTGTTGGTAAATCTAGCAGCAGCATTTCTGACCGAAGAGGTGATATGATATGATATCTCTATGTTGAGGTAGGCCAATGAGGTGGGAGTTGCAGTAGGAAGGCGATTTTCTGCATCTCCGGGTTTTGGGTGCTAGTGCATGCCTCCGGTGGCTTGCTCCCGCTGTGTAAAATAAGCTTGGACAAGCCACCGGCGGCATGCGCTAGCACCCTAAACCCAGGAGTACGGAGTTCTACAGCGGGAGCCAATCAGTGGGTTCCGCGGACCCGATTTTTGCCTAACCCGCTGATCATTTGGCACTCTGACTGAATGACAGTCAGCCTATGTAAACAAGGCAGACTGTCATTCTGTGAGTACAGAAGATATGGATCCTGTGTTTCTGTAAAGCAGGAACACTGATCCATGTTTTTAAGTAGTAAAAGCACCTCCCCACAGTTTGTAATCACTCCCTAGGCACCCATTTAACCCTTTGATTGCCCCTGATGTTAACACTTTCCCTGCCAGTGTCATTAGTACAGTAACGGGCATATTTTTACCACTGATCACTGTAATAATGTCACTGGTCCCCAAAAAAGTGGCAGGCGTTCGTTTTGTCCACCGCAATATCGCAGTTCTGCTATAAGTTGCTGATCGCGGCCATTACTAGTGAAAACAATAAATAAATAAAAATATCCCATAGTTTGTAGATGCTGTAACTTTTGCGCAAACCAATAAATATCTGCTTATTGGGATTTTTTTTACCAAAAATATGTAGCAGAATACATATTTGCCTAAATTGATGGAGAAATTTCTATTTTTTTACATTTTTATTGGATGTGTTTTAGAGCAGAAAGTAAAAAATATAGTTTTTTTTCCATATCGTCTGTCATTTTTTTTTTCGCCAAAAATTTAAAAACACAGAGGTGATCAAAAACCACCAAAAGAAAGCTCTATTTGTGGGGGAAAAGGACATACATTTTATTTGGTTACAGGGTCGCATGACCGCACAATTGTCAGCTAAAGCGATGCAGTGCCTTATCGCAAAAAATGGCTTGGTCAGGAAGGCGGGGGGGGGGGGGTCAAAGTGGTCAAAGGAGTAGAACATTTCATTTTGGAACGTGAATGTTAAATTAGCGTAGTGAATAAGGTGAAACTGTCTGTACTATGAATATCGAATTATGTGCAAGGGTATTTTAAACAACAGTCTTGCACACAAGTTAATACAGCTTCACCTTGTTTCCTTTGCTAAGGAAAAATTATGCAACAACCAGCTGCTGAGGAGCTTCTGAAATAACAATATATCATTATTACCCTTCCCACCTCTAGAGTCCACCATTGATTTAAACCAATATTCTATCCCTAATTAAAGGGGTTGCAAAGTCAGAAGGTTTATTATCTTAATGCATTCTATGTTTTAGGGTCAAAAGCCTTCTGTGTGCAGCAGCCCCCCTCAGTCCCCTAATACTTACCTGAGCCCATCTCTATCCAGCGATGTCAACGAGTGCCTCAGCCGTCCCAGGACTCTCCCTTCTGATTGGCTGAGACACACCATTGGCTCCCATTGCTGTTAATCAAAGTCAGTCAGCCAAGTGAGGAGAGACACACGGAGCTACAGCTCGGCATGGGTGCCCCCATAGCAAGCTGCTTGCTGTAGGGACACTCACCAGGAGGGAGGGGCCAAGAGAGTAGAAGAGGGACCCAAGAAGAAAAGGATCTAGGCTACTCTGTGCAAAACAGACTGCACAGAGCCTTTACAGAAGCATTTTCAAGCCCCTGAAACACATTGGATTCCAGTGGCATGGATTGGCATTGGATGATTTGAATGGAATCATTGGGCTTGAACTTGCAGGTGTGGTGCTTGTACTTCTGGTTCCAGAGTCATTGTACAACTCCACACCATCTCATGAAATCAGTCCCATTTGGGGATCCAGTGCCACTACTCTCACAATCTGCAGAAAGTTTGAGAGCACAGTTTTAGAGAGGAAGATGAGGAGATTAGGCATAATGATCAACTATTTATTTAAAAAAGCAAGGAAATTAACAGTTTGCAAATGTTTTAGTTCACCTGAACACATATCAGACATAGCCTAATAAAGATATTTAGATGATACTAATTGTGGGCAGATCCTGAGCATCTACAAGGCAACATAGACAGGAGCTTAGGGTCTACTGCATGTTAAGGAGACCCATTCACAACCCTTATGTTCCTGAAGTAATCCGGGGGATAGTGAAATTGGTTAGAGATGTGCACCTGTCTGTCACTTCACAAGGCAAGGTATGCTTGCAGGCAGTTGTTGTCCAGTGGGGCCATGCCCATACAGACAGTGCAAATGAGGCAGCTTCGCTACCTAGTTCAATCCTTTACAATTTCAGTCAAAAGAATGGAAGGGGCTAAAGCTGCTTACTTATTAAGGGCCCAATTCTGCTTTAATCTATCACTACAGTGAACTGTGAGAGAAGTCTAATAAATGGCTTCAACAAAGGAGGACATATAAAAAGCGAATGTAATCTGTGTAATATTAACATTAAAAAATACAGAGGGTAAATCATAATATCTTATTTGCATATTACACCATCCCCGTTATTCATCTATAGTATAAAGGTTAAACATATGGGTTCTACCATTGCTAACCTGTTTTTTAAAGTGGAACTTAACCCATCAATATAACAGTTTCCCAAAACAGTTGCATTCAAGGTATTCCATGATGGCTAACTGTCAAGCATTGCTTGTGTTCTCAACCAAACTATAAAGCTATCAAATGGCTGATGACACCTCACAACTGCAGATCAAAGAGAGGCTAAGATGGCAGCTTCCTTGACTGTAAAGGATAAGAGGTTTTAGTTCCACTTTAATCTGTTGACTTTGGGGTTGTCTCTTTATGCATGCTTTACAACTTGATGAAACACTGTCCCAGGACACATATGTAAGCCATGTCAGAGACTTTCTAAGTAGTGAGACAAGAATAATGACACCCTGGAGCTGCACATCCAAAACAAGATGCCAATTGCATTTTCCTATATTTCAGTTGAGATAGATTCCATTTAATGTAAGACTGTAGCCAACACTTGTTTTGTTTTAGAGTAAGGGAGTGTTAGAACCTACCTCTGTTTTTTTTCTATTGACTTTGTTCAATTAGCAATGGTACAAGAATAGAAGGAAAGTGGAAAGTCTCTCAACCCTTTTTAAAAGCATGATCAAGACAGGAACCATTCTTGGCATTTTATTGTGGTTGTGTTCTTGTTGGAGATTCTCCCTCACTTCCTGTTTTAGTGAGAGCATTGTAACCTGGATAGGAAGAGAGCAAAACATTCCCATCATTTTTAATCTTTTTTTTTAAAGCATGTTACTAGTCTGTAATTTGGTATTATTAAGCTAACAATGCACTGACTTGAATATGTGCTTTTTTTTTTTTTTGCTTACATTATACTGATTATAGCACATCACCAGTCTCTTGAACATATAGCGCTGAATTATTTGACATTTTTAGTTGTTCGGGAAGCATTTATTGTCTACCTTTTTCTTTTGTTCTTTTAGTGACTTTACAGGATCTGTACTGAGACTGGATGTTGATATTGATGGATGCAGCTCTCTTTATTCCATACCTAAAAGCAACCCACATTTTAACAGTACAAATCAGCCGCCAGAGATATTTGCACATGGCCTACATAACCCAGGCAGGTAAGCCAGTATATTTACTGTCATTTCTTGATCTTTTTTAAAAACTTTAAAATAAAAATAAGAGTGTGAAAACTGCTGAAGTTGAATACAAGCTTTATTTTTTTTTCTTGTAATATTCTCTGTAGAGGCCTATTCAAATGAATAGGCAGCCAACACACCAGAAAGGATAAAAAATTGACACACAGTATTTCATTCTTACTCTTACTCTACATCCTTGCACTGCAGTGCATGGTAGTGCATTATCATTCCCATAGGCGTGCGCACAGGGTGTGCCAGGTGTGCTTGGGCACACCCTAATCACCCAGTGTGCTGCAGATTCCCCCTGTTTAAACCCCTTATATTTTACCAAAGCTCCCCTAACAGGGCTCCGAAAAAAAAAATATGAAATTGTTAACAATAATATAAAATAATAAAAATAAAAACTACTGACACCTTCCACTGCCCTACTGACACCAAACTCTGCCCTGCTGACACCGTCCACTGCTCTACTGACAACGGTAGTACATATACACATGCACACGTATATGCGTTTGAGCTTTGGGGTGCACACCCTAATGCAATAGGCTGTGCACACCTATGATCATTCCTTGTTGTGCACTGCAGTCCATGTGGGTCAGAGGTACATTGGGTTACTGCAGTGGGCTGCCAAAATAAATGGCACCACAAAGTACTAGTGTATGGAATGTGTTGTGCCCTCAGTCAAAAACATAAAAACATGTCGGCAACATTTTATCACCATGTGCCAAGCACTTAACCAATTAATACCTTGAAGCATAAAACCAGCAAACAAAAACTGTCCAATATGCAAATGAAAAAAACATAAACAAAATGAACAAGATTGGGTCATTTTTTTCCAGTAGACACATGGCAGCATTTGTTACATGTGCATTGTAAAATATGTAGTACTTGTAATGTTAATGTGCTGTGTTGTAGTTTTGTAATGCTAAATGTTTTTTCATTAAAAATATGGTAATTATATTTTCTTTTCTATTTTGTTATATAGATGTGCAGTTGACCGCCAAAGCAGAGACAGCAGTATGAATGTAACAATCCTGTGTTCAGATATAAGCACCAAGAATAGGTCAAATGTCAGGATTTTGCCAATCATTAAAGGAAAGGATTATGGTAGGCTATATCATGATTTTGACTGTCTCCATGGGATTGTTAAAATGTTTATGCAGTTATAATGGCACATACCGCATTATAAATGAATGTTTATTAAGGCATATGTCAGAAACGGAAGATTCTTTGTTTCAGGAAATACCTCATTTAAAAATGTGCCATTATTCTAATGTAAGTCTATGTATTAGGTTAGTTAAATATTATGTTCTCCTTACTTATAATTTTGACAAAATAATTATCCTTTACAAATTTATGGTCTCATTATTTCTTGCTAATTCCAAATGTCATGACTAAGTACTCTCTCTCACTTTATTTTCTGCAAATTATCATGACTGCATAAACTATTTTTTTAATGTTTTACCTCTGGGATTTAAAAACAATTTCCTGGTCGATACATTCTTTCAAACATGAACAAATAATTGTATTTTGAGTAACTATTTGCAATTATAACAGGACTTTGGGTTAGACCTACAAATATTTTTTTTTTTACATCAAACAGCTTGCTGGGTTAATGGGAACTAAAAAAATAACAGTTGACTTCCTTGGCTGTTTTACCTGTAAGCCAAAGTTTAATAACTGAATGTTTCCTTTCTGTATTAAAAAATGAAATTGAAAGATGAATAATAAATGTTGTTCTTTGATTTTGTTACCTATTAAGGCCCCATGCACACGGGGCGTTAGAAAAAACGTACGTCAAAGTTAGTTCTGACGCCGGAAAAAGCAGCTGTAAAAACGTGCTTTCAGTAGCTTTTTCCATTGGCATTATTGCACGTTTTGCCACGTTGCTTTTAGCAGCGTTTTTTTTTTCTTCCATTCAAAATCAATGGTTCCCTATGGGAGCCTATTGATTTGAATGGAGGTCGCACCGCAACACCGCAAGTCGGATCCGACTTGCGGGGCGACTTGCGCTGTGAGAATCTTGAGGGGGAACTCCACGCCAAAATGGGAAAAAACGGCGTGGGGGTCCCCCCCCAGGGTTCCAAACCAGGCCTTTTGGGTCTGTTATGGAATTTGAGGGTAGCCCCATGCCGAAAAAACGGCGTGGGGTCCCCCCCAAAATCCATACCAGACCCTTATCCGAGCATGCAGCCCGGCAGGCCAGGAAAGGGGAGGGGACGAGCGAGCGGCCCCACCCCCCCTGGACCACACCAGGCCACATGCCCTCAACATGGGGGGGGTGTTGGTGCTTTGGGGCAGGGGGAGCTCTGCACCCCCCACCTCAAAGCACCTTGCCCCCATGTTGATGAGGACAAGGGCCTCATCCCCACAACCCTGGCCGGTGGTTGTGGGGGTCTGCGGGCAGGGGGCTCACCGGAATCTGGAAGCCCCCTTTAACAAGGGGGCACCCCAGATCCCGGACCCCCTCCCTATGTGAATGGGTATGGGGTACACTGTACCCCTACCCATTCACCCCATAAAAGGCAGTGTATGGAAATAACGACAAGAGACGTTTTGGAAAATTTATTAAAAATCTTCATCCGACTCTTCTTGTCTTCTCCTCTCCGGGGTCTTCTCCGGGGTCTTCTGCTCTTTTGCTGTCCGCCCTTCTTGTCTTCTCCTCTCCGGGGTCTTCTGCTCTTTTGCTGTCCCCCTCTTCTTGTGTTCTTCTCTCCGGGGTCTTCTGCTGTCCCCTCTTCTGCTGTCCTCTCTTCTTTTCTTCTCCTCTCCGGTCTTCTGCTGTTTTGCTGTCGGCTGTCGGCTGTCTTCTTCCTCCGGTCCTCCTCCGACGACGTCTCCGCTGATTATGCCTATCTCCGGTCTCTTCAGCTTATTATATAGCCATTAGGGGCGTGGCCCCGATGACGTCATCTGGAGACCCCGCCCCTCATGTCACAGATGACGTCATATGTGACATGAGGGGGCGGGGTCTCCAGATGACGTCATCGGGGCCACGCCCCTAATGGCTATATAATAAGCTGAAGAGACCGGAGATAGGCATAATCAGCGGAGACGTCGTCGTCGGAGGACCGGAGGAAGAAGACAGCCGACAGCCGACAGCAAAAGAGCAGAAGACCGGAGAGGAGAAGAAAAGAAGAGAGGACAGCAGAAGAGGGGACAGCAGAAGACCCCGGAGAGAAGAACACAAGAAGAGGGGGACAGCAAAAGAGCAGAAGACCCCGGAGAGGAGAAGACAAGAAGGGCGGACAGCAAAAGAGCAGAAGACCCCGGAGAGGAGAAGACAAGAAGGGCGGACAGCAAAAGAGCAGAAGACCCCGGAGAAGACCCCGGAGAGGAGAAGACAAGAAGAGTCGGATGAAGATTTTTAATAAATTTTCCAAAACGTCTCTTGTCGTTATTTCCATACACTGCCTTTTATGGGGTGAATGGGTAGGGGTACAGTGTACCCCATACCCATTCACATAGGGAGGGGGTCCGGGATCTGGGGTGCCCCCTTGTTAAAGGGGGCTTCCAGATTCCGATGAGCCCCCTGCCCGCAGACCCCCACAACCACCGGCCAGGGTTGTGGGGATGAGGCCCTTGTCCTCATCAACATGGGGGCAAGGTGCTTTGAGGTGGGGGGTGCAGAGCTCCCCCTGCCCCAAAGCACCAACACCCCCCCCATGTTGAGGGCATGTGGCCTGGTGTGGTCCAGGGGGGGTGGGGCCGCTCGCTCGTCCCCTCCCCTCTCCTGGCCTGCCGGGCTGCATGCTCGGATAAGGGTCTGGTATGGATTTTGGGGGGGACCCCACGCCGTTTTTTCGGCATGGGGCTACCCTCAAATTCCATAACAGACCCGAAGGGCCTGGTTTGGAACCTTGGGGGGGGGACCCCACGCCGTTTTTTTCCCATTTTGGCGTGGAGTTCCCCCTCAAGATTCCCACAGCGCAAGTCACCCCGCAAGTCGGATCCGACTTGCGGTGTTGCGGTGCGACCTCCATTCAAATCAATAGGCTCCCATAGGGAACCATTGATTTTGAATGGAAGAAAAAAAAACGTATAACGTGGCTTAACACACGTTAAGCAACGTTATAGCAAAGTTATTCAGCTTTTAGCAGCGTCAGGCGTTTTTAACGCTGTAACGCTGGTCCTCAGAACGCGCAGGTGGTGGGTTCTTGTTGCAGCCTAAAAACGCCTAAGCCACTTACAGCTCAAAAACGTCTGAGTGTGCATGAGGCCATAGAATAACATGGAGGGGCGTTTTTAGGCTGCAAAAAGAAAACGCCTGACGCTGCTTACAGCGGCGTTAAAAACGTCCCGTGTGCATGGGGCCTAAAGCAGACCTTCATCCAAACAGTTACATCTATAATTTGAATAGCAATGTATTAACCTGTTCAAATATTGGTTATACTGTCAACCAATTGTTTATGACTGATATATCCTTGACATGATAGAAAAAGCAATATTTCCAGCTTCTGTGTCATCTACCCTCCTGGGGTATGCTTTTTGACTTGGATGAACATCGCCTCACTGATAACATGCTCCTTCTCCTACTCCTATAATCCTTATTACCTTCACCAGTCACCTGTTTTTGAAACTTCATTGTACAATCTAGTATAGCCCAATCCACTTTCAGTTCTGCCATTTAAACACTCAGAGCATTTCAGATTCACCCTCACCTTCTATGTCAATGACAGCTGGCTGCCACAATTGACAAATACAACTTGAATTGACAGATTTAACTATGGAAAGAACTTGATTATTATAACCAAGTGTTCTAAAGAATTTTGTTATGCATGTCAGCCACTTTATCATAAAATATTGACCCCCAAAAAGGATTTTGGTTCTGTGAAATATATGACTTTTATTTTTTTATTTTTTATTTAGCTCTAGAAAACTTTATACTACTGTTTTATTTTCATACAATTGTTACTGATCTGAACTACTTCTGTACTGTTCTGTCTGCCTTCTGTACTGTTTTGGCCTAATACTACAACAGTTCCTTTTTCTTTCCAGAAAGTGAGCCTCCACTTTTAGAATTTAAGCCTCTTAGCAGTGGGCATACAGTTGGCGGCTTTATATACAGAGGATGCCAGTCAGAAAGGCTGTATGGGAGCTATGTGTTTGGTGATCGCTATGGGTATGTTCTATAATCGTTTTATGTATCTTTTCTTCTTTTAGTATTACTTTAGTTTGCTGTTGGTTTGCACAGATCTCATATATGACAATCTTGTGATATTGGATGCATTCAGAAAGGCAGTATATATTTCAGCTTTGTCAGTGCTTAAGTGTATAGAAATATTCATATCTGTTATTCAAATCTAAATCTATAATGGGTGTGTGTGTGTGTGTGTATATATATATATATATATATATATATATATATATATTACAAATAAACCTTTAATACATAACAAAGGGTTTCCAAAGCACTATGGGTTAGCTAAATAGCACAACAGAACAGTTGGTTTTGAGCAGAGCAGCCTGATAAGGGACGAGTCCTTCCTTTAAAGACAAGTTTGTTATACAAGGGGCTTCTGAAAACTAAAAAAGCTGAATAAAAAAAAGAAACCTAGAGTAAAATAAAGGTTTTTAATGTTCATTTTTTTTTATTCTTGAGAATAATAAAGAGAGAAAATATGTTCAAAATCACTATACATTTCTTGTAAACCCTTTTTACCCACAGTCTGTAGATTATCTTTTATGTACACATTGTCCCATTCTGAGGATATGGTAATGTACATCATTCATTTGACAGATATGAACGGACATTTTTCTTGGCTGCTAGCTGCCAAACCCAGTTCCCAATCATGTGTTCACTATGCATGCTGAGGTTTTCATTCAGGAAAAAATAAAATTCAGTTTTCAGAGGTCACTGCATCATGTAGATGAATGGCAGTGTGCTTCTCTTTAAAATGATTCTAAACCTTAGTTTTTAAAAAAAAATAACAAGCATATTATACTTACCTGCTCTGTGCAGTGGTTTTGCACAGAGCAGGCCCAATCCTCCCATCTTGGGGTTCGGCTTGCTAAGGAGGGTACTTGTGCAGTCTCGCTTCTGAGCCCCGCTGTCTGTGTCCATAGACACAGAGAGTGGGGCTTTGTTCTGTCCCCCACTCCCTGATCATAGGATTTGTTTGACAGCAACAAGAACCAATAGCTCCCGCTGCTATCAGTCTGCCCTGTAAGGAGAGAGAGAGTGGAGAGAGCTGCTGCTCTTGTTCACAATGCTGGATCAAGATCAGTCTCATGTAAGTTTAATGTGGGGCTGGGGGAGGGGATCCTGGACACAGAAGGCCTTTTACTTTAATTAAGAGAATGCATTCAATTATAAAACCTTAGGGATTAATAATCACTTTAATAACCACATTTTCTGAATTAAAGAAATTTAATTTTATAAGGCTTTAAAAAAAAATCTTCAATTTTTTTAAGTATGCAGATTATTCATCGAGTTATATTCAAGTGAACTCACACAAACTGATGCTACTAAATTTGGCCTTTAAACAGGTTTCAATGACCTCTTGGCAAGAAGTGTTAATAAAAGAGGTAATTAAAACACATACTAAAGCCGGACATACATTGATCCCTGCTGAGCCGGATGAATTTCCATCCATGTATGAGCAGGCTGAACATGTATGAACAGGCTGAATATACACATATTATAGATTTTAATAAAATATATTATGAATATTTCAAGCCAGGTGGTGCCAACTGAACAAATCAAGCTTGAATTTCAGCAAATTCAACCCAGAATATGCCTTGTAATGGCAATGGGATCCCCATGCTACTCAGGAGATGGGTGTTTTTTTTTTACTCCAGGTTTTTGGAGAGAGCCAGCACACAGGTGTGTGCTGTGCCATTAGTTGTAACCTGACTATGGCTCAGGGCAGACAGGAGGTCTGTGCATGGGAGTCAGACGGACTACCATCCTCTCTAGAAGTCAGAGAGGCTGCACAGGGCAGCCAGAGCGTCCATGTCTGCAGGAGGCATTATTAGTTTGTGACAGAGCAGCAAGGAACTGATCATGAGTAAGCCATGAGAGAGCTTGACTATAAGTAACAATTTGTATTGTTCTGAGGAGCAGACCTAAGGCCTAGGCTTGAAACCTGAAGCAGCCATGTGGCAAGAGAGTAAGTCAGGAGGCTGAAGTATACTGATTGTGCAAGTTGCAGTAATGGTGGAACCCACTCCACTGGCTACTGATGTCTTTTGTGAACTTTGCCATTCTTTTAAATAAAAGTGGGCTACCATGCCCTTAAAAATGCAGTTTTGGACTGGCGCAACTCATTGAAACCCACCTACCACTTGAGTCTAAACACCCCAAGCTTGCAACCTTTTCAAGCTTTGAGGGACTAAGCATAGAGATGTTAGCAGCCTGTATTCAGAAAAATGGGATTTATATTGTTGTAGGGTAAGGCACAAAAATATGCAAAACACCCTCAGGTTTGAACAGGGTACTAGGATTGGCATTACTGAACTCTTCTTGTAAAAATGCAAGTATGCCTACCCTCTTGCTTCAGTACCCAGAACAAACATTTCTGACTTTTCTCTGACTTTCCTGATCTGCATAGCCAGACAGTTAGTACAGCAGCCAGACAGCTAGCACTTATAGGAGCTCAACAGTGACAGCACCTGGATTGCTTTGATGGCAGGTTTACTTCAGGGCAACCTAAACTCACAGTTTTCCTTTCCTTGTATGGATATTAACAGATGATCTCATAGACATTTTATAGTTCTAAAACTCGCCCTGGTATGTATTAATGTGTCAGCACATTGGCTTTTCTTTAGCAGTTTGGTTTGCTTTAGAACAGAACTGTAGTGTATGTAACAAAGAGAAGTCCTTGTAAGGATCTTTTATATCTATGAACCTTATGAATAGTATTGAAATTATCCAAAAAGTTGATGACTCATAGAAGCTCCTGAGGATTTTTGTCTACATATGACCTTAAATAAATTGCTTATACACTGCTCAAAACAATTAAAGGAACACTTTTTAATCAGAGTATAACATCAAGTCAATTAAACAACCGGGCTATTGATCTGGTCAGTTAAGTAGTGGAGGGGGTTGTTAATCAGTTTCAGCTGCTTTAGGTGCACTACATGGGCAACAATGAGACAACCCCCAAAAACAGGAATGGTTTTACAGGTGGAGGACACTGATTTTTTTTCCCTACTCATTATTTTTTGACTGTTTTTCACTACTTTGGCATTTAGCTAGGGTTAGTGTCACTACTGATAGCATGAGGCGATACCTGGATAGAGGTTGCATAGAAAGTCCAACTCCACCAGGATGACACATCAATACGTGCCATTGACAGAAGGTTTGCTGTGTCTCCCAGCACAGTCTCAATGTGGAGGAGATTCCAAGAGACAGGCAGTTACTCTAGGAGAGCTGGACAGGGTCGTAGAAGGTCCTTAACCCATCAGCAGGACCGGTATTTGCTCCTTAGTGCAAGGAGAAACAGGATGAGTACTGCCAGAGACCTACAAAATGACCTCCAGCAGGCCACTGGTGTGAATTGTTAGGTCAGAGACATTCACTCTGGCCTAACAATCAAAAAACAGACTTTATGAGGGTGGCCTAAGGGCCCAACGCCCTCTAGTGGACCCTGTGCTCACTGCCTGGCACTGTGAAGCTTGATAGGCATTTGCCATTGAACCCCAGAATTGGCAGGTCCACCACTGGTGCCCTGTGCATTTCACAGATGAGAGCAGGGTTACCCTAAGCACATGTGACAGACGTAAAAGGGTCTAGAGAAGCTGTGGAGACCGTTAAGCTGCCTGTAACATCGTTTAGCACGACCAGTTTGGTGGTGGGTCAGTGATGGTCTGGGAAGGCATATCCATGGAGGGAAGCACAGACCTCTACAGGCTAGACAATGGCACCCTGACTGCCATTAGGAATTGGGATGAAATCCTTGGACACATTGTCAAACCCTACACTGGTACAGTGGGTCCTAGGTTTCTCCTGGTGCATGACAATGCCTTGCCTTATGCGGTGAGAGGGTGAGAGTATGCAGCCGGTTCCTGGAGAATAAGGGAATTGATACCATTGAATGGCCCCCACGCTCGCCTAACCAATATAAATCCAATAGAACACCTCTGGGACATTATGTTTCGGTCCATCCGTTGCCACCAGGCTGCACCTCAGTCTGTTTAGGAGCTCAGTGATGCCCTGGTACAGATCTGGGAGGAAATATCACAGGACACCATCCTTCATCTCATTAGGTGCATGCTCCGACGTTGTCAGGCATGCATACAAGCATGTGCGGGCCATACAAAGTAGTATCATTTTAACTGCTGTAATGAAATTTCAGCAAAATGGACTAGCCTGTCATTTTTTCACTTTGATTTTCGGGGTGTCTTTGAATTCAGCCCTCTGTAGGTTGATAATTTTAATTTCCATCAAACGATGTGGCATCCTTTTGTTCCTAACACATTACCCAGTCCATATCAGTATAGATATCAAGCATGATATTTTTCTCCATTGGAATCTGATGTGTTTTCAGTGTTCCTTTAATTTTATTGAGCAGTGTACAAGGTGTTTATTTAGAAATGAGGCTGGTGATTTAAAAAAAAAAATCAACCTGAAAGGTGGTCTTGGCTACAATTATAGCATTTCAAATAGGGAATTTTTGTATCCTCTATCTTGGGATAATTATTTGGAGCCATTCCAAGCGTTCATTTGAGTGTTCCTTTAAAAACAAAAACTTTTCATTGCTGTCTGTGTCCATCCCGGAGTGGTTCATCCTCTGTATTTTATTTGATGACCAATTGTCATTGGGAATGAAAATCCAAAAATGTATAACCAGAACAGAAATAAAGGGACTATCTTCCAATAGGAACACTTTCCTGGTTACAGATCTCTATAGGAGAGGAAATCCCTCATTTTGAAGACATGTCCTCTCTCTTCCTATTGTTATCTACAGAACAGGGAATTAAGGTAAATGTCCCCAATGGGTCACAGACATCAAAAACACCTGACAGGGGTCTTAACCATTCTTTAGTATATCCAAAATAAAAGAAAAAGACTTTGGTTTTAGATATACTTTGTGGTGCAGAACGAATACATTATTTTGATTATGTAAAATAAAATTTATAGCCAGCAATTAGCTATTTTTTAAATTGTACAATGAACAGTAATTCACCTCCTGATAACCATTATGTAAATCTAGTAGGTAAGAAAAATTATTTGGTAATAAAACAGCCCCAAGCTGTGGTGGGCACCTCACAGTCAAAGGAGCTACTTGTGAAGCGTAAAGTATACACACTTTGGAAGGAAGTTTACTTTTGGCAAAGCTTAATTAAACAAGTTAAAGTTAGACGCTGATTGGCTACCATGCACAGGTGCACCAGATTTTGAACTCTCCAGTTGTAGTAAATAAATCCCAAAGTATTTCACTAGAGCAGAATCTCGAGGCACACCAACCAAAAATGTAGAAAAAATGTAATTGTATTTATTTTAGTGGACTTTCCCTCCTGCCGCTTTTGAAAGCATTCCAATGGCTCATAAGCCACTTGGAACGATTTCATAAGAAGGCCAGCCACCGGCTGTAAAGAACAATACCAAAGTTATGGCTGATATCTTCTGTTATAACCCTGGTAAACTATTTCAAAGCCGCAGCGTATATATATGTATTGCGGTCTTGAAGTGGAAAAAAAAAACTACATAACAATTGTTACAGTTAGGGCACTTTCACATTGACTCACTGCAGTTTGGCCGTGGCGCAGGTGTAGCGCAGGATACCCGTGGTTTTCATGTGTGTTACCTGCGGTTTCTCATAAACTTCTACTATATCCTACATTTTTGGTGCAATTTCTGAAAGCACACCAAAAATGAGGGACATAATAGAAGTCTATGGAAACCACAGGAAACGCACATGAAAACTGCGGGTATCCTGCTCTACACCTGTGCTGCTGCCAAACTGCAGCAGAGCAACGTGCAAGCAGAATGCAAAATAAAAAGAAGTGCAGTTACTAATAAATAAGTATAGATGTCATTACCAAAAATTTTAACCCACATATCTTATGTATATTTATGTTACAATAAAAAAAAGCAATCACCATGCCTGCAATGAAACCTATTACAAATACATGCTAGTAAATTACAGCTACCATTGCTGTACCTCTCGGAGCTCAGAGGAGCTCATATGCAGCCACTGAAGAGCCTCCTCCCTGTTCTTCCTCCTCTTGCTCCCCCTCTGCTTCACCTCCCCTCGGGGGAAAAGCACACCATCCCAGAAAGCCGCGCGTACGCCCGACCCGCCCTTAGGAACTGATGACATCATCTATTGGCAAGACACGATCTGGAAGCCCGCGCAGCTTCCTGAGTACTTGTGGCAGCGGGAGCTTAAAGTGAGCTTAAAGCTGGATACACACTATACAACTTTTGTTGTTAGATTTCCTTTAGATTTACCTTCAACTATGTAGTGCAGGGACCTGCCTGATTGCATACATATTGAAAGATTTGTTTGGATTTGACCTCATATCAAATGTTTTTTTAAATCTAAAGGAAAAAAAATCTAAAGACAATTGTATAGTGTGTATGGCCCAATAGACAGCGGACTGGCACCACTGTAACAAGTCTTAATGGAGTGGCCAACAGTAGTTTTATGGCAGATAGCTGCCTAAGTTGCGGTCATTTTGCTGTGGCACACCTGAGGTCTCTTTATGGCACACCAGGTTGCTGCGGCACACTGGTTGAGAAAGCTGCACTGGAGAATAGAGCTTGAAGCATGCACTAATTGAGAAACTTAAAAATTGCTACGACTAGAAGTAAAATATTAAATATATCTAAATACAATATTTATTCATGTATATAAAAATGCATAAATAAATACAAAATGTAGTCACATGTTCATATCATATTAATTCAAGTATAAACAGGTTCATGTCATATTAGAAGAGTTCTCATCCATGGTTTACAATGAGTTAAGGGATTACAGTTGTTTAGGAATAAAGCTAAGTAATGAATGTATCATTTCAGAAACTTTGTAACACTCCAACAAAACTCCATCACTAAACAGTGGCAAGAGAAACCATTTTGCCTCGGCAGCGGAGCATCTTGCAGAGGACCATTAACAGGTCATATACAGGGATTTGGAGAAGACGAATTAGGTAAATGAAGAATGCTAACAAGAATGTATTTCTTTTTTTATTTAGATTTGTATCAGTCAGCTCTGTACATGCACTTCCTTGTCTCCAGTTTTAAAGCACACCTGAAGCCAAAGCTTTTACCTGTTTTTTCGCATAGAGTGTGAAAGGTATAAAACCTCTGTCAGGTGTTTATTACTGTTTATCTCTCTTATGGCCAGATTCACCCTTTCCACTTGTCTTGCTGACCATTGTCACCAGGACAAAGTGAAGGGAATTCTCCCTAATAGGACACAAGCAGCAAAAAAAAAAAAACAACATTGGGGGGGATTTACTAAACCTGGAGCACTCACAATATAGTGCAGCTGTGCATGGTAGCCAACTAGCTTCTAACTACAGCTTGTTCAAATATGCTTTGAAAATAAAGTCTTAAAACCGATTGGTTTCTCTTCAGAGCTGCACCGGATTTTGCATGCTCCAATTTTAGTAAATCCCCCCTATTGAGTTTTAATCATTCCCCACTTTATAGAAAAGTTTTGGGACATATGTTTGATAAGATTGCCATAAATGGATCGAAATTCAGTCAGTGCCTTTGATCGTTAGATCGAATTTTGTCAAGCACGCTTGTTGAAAAATAAATTCCAGATCAGCAGGCTGCAGTCGTTGATCAGTGTATTCTGCCAATGGAGAATCTCGCTGTTAGAATATATTGTGCTGGCAGATGGGATGTCTTCATCTATCTAGCTTGTGTGGATGGAGGAATCTGTTTGTTTTTTTTTCATTCAGACCAGTTGCTGAATGAAAAAAGAAATCATTTGCAGCCAGATTTACACAGGGAGTACACAAGCAAGGCTTGCAGATAACATACTGTAGTGGGTAAAATAATTGAAACAATCTAAAATATAGGGCTTTTAAGGGTCTTGCATAAAATCAAATGAACACCTATATAACTGCAAAGTTAATAACATTTTCCAAACCTGATGATGGAAAGGGCTGATTGGCTTATGGAAGAGATTTTTTAGACTTTTGTGCAGGGTATTTATAACATGGCAGTATGGGATACATTTGTTGCATTAATACATACATCTTGTGATTCCCTATATCAGATGGAAAAAGTATGCATTGAGGCAGGCACTAGAAGACTTTCCTATATATTAGGAGTGACATTTTTACCACTGAAGTTATTATTTGGGAATTTTCATGTGATTCTCTTATTGGCTCCTCTCTTCTGTGGGCAAATATTGTAGTTCATACACTTTCTGTTACTAGTGTTGATACAACTTTCTTCTAACCTGGAAAGGTAAGAAGCTTAGTGGCCCGGATGAGTGGCATCAGCTGGACTCTTAACACATTATCAGCAAGCCTAGCTTGATATAGCATTCAGCCACTGCTGTAAAATGGAGCAGTGATGCTGCCATGAATCTGTTTCCAAAATGTATGTTTTGCGTGTGTTTGCCTACTACAACCTTTTGAATTAAAAGACCTGTTTCGTGCATGAGGCTAAAAATTGTGTAGTACATTGTCTTAAGAGCATTTTATGCTGAAGAGACCAGAACTGTGTCATGGCTTCTAACAAACTTCACTAAATCTGACATCTGACAAATGTCTGTGGTATGTCATAAACAAATGTGTGTAACCCCTGTACTATATTGGTTTCTTCTAACAGGTGAAGTCTACATTCTGTCAAGCAGTAAAAGTATGACTCAGTCACATAGTGGAAAACTCTACAAGATTATTGACCCTAAAAGGTAAATTTTTATACTTCTTTTGTATTACAATAATTTGTTCTCATTTTTTAAAATGTGTGAGTTTCACATCATTTTTACAAAATATGGCATACTTGTATGCCAGTGTATTTTGAGCGCATACATTTTTTGAATTAAAGTTTACATTTTTGATTGGACATTTTGGGTATTGTTGTGGGCTCTTCCTTTATAATCCATCAATACTTGATCTGCCTTCTTTTAGGCTGAGCAGAATAAAATAGGATTCATGCTACTCAGTTTGATTCTCTCAAAGAGAATACCAAATTACATTCTCTGGGTTGGGGTGTTGATCTGACTGATCATGCATCATATGATCAGCATATAGAGCAAAGTTGACTTTGCTACACTTCTGATAAAGAATTGGATAAATAGACCATTTGTTCATGATATGCAAATATATATATATTAGTGGTCAGCACTTCCTGTTATAAAATAGCAATTCTTATTATTTCCTGGTATATAGTTATTCTATGTATTAAACATTACTGCTGGTGCTGCTCTTTTTAAGTAGTGTATATACATTAAGGATCAGCACAAGTTACAGAGACTGTTGTGATTATTGGCACTAGCCTCCAGCACCCTTTACCTTGATTTTGCCAGGAGTAGACAGCTCAAGCTAAGCCTCGCCAACCAGGCTTCATGTTCAGGTAAGGGTCTGGTATTGAATTTGGGGTCCACCCTTTTGTTTTATTGAGTTTGGTACCCCAATAAAATGTATAGCAGACCCTATCCAAGCATAAACACAAAAAGAGGAAACCCCCTATTTGGGACTATAACGGATGCTAACATGTTTTCTCCACTATAGAATATTGTTAATTGGAATCTTCTGGTCAAAAAACCCCTGAGGAAGATTTAATTTTGAAACGCGTCGGATTCTCAGGAACAGACGGCCAGATTCTTTCATGTCATTGCTACCCATTACTTGAACCGCACATCCAGTCGCCTAAGTGTTTTTATAACCCTTCTGTATATTGAAATATTGTCATATTTTCTATTTTGTTTCACTTCTTGTAATATGTGTCTAATAAAATTTTGGAATTTTAACTTGAGTTAGCATCCGTTATAGTCCCAAATAGGGGGTTTCCTCTTTTTGTGTTTACTTCAAGTAAAGGGACGAGGTTGCCTGAACTCATTGTTCTCCTCGATACATGCCCAGCTCCGAAACCTTTTTCTTTTCTATCCAAGCATAATGTACAGATTTTGGAGGGAACCCTATGACATATTTATTTTTGTGCCCAGCGTCTTTGGGTATGATGCCCCATAACAAACAATGGCTGTGCAACCACTGGCATCCTACCAATCAATGATGTAATAGATTCTAAGGAAGCAGGCAGCCAGACAGCCAGCACAATGTTCTTGGTTGCTAGGAAGCCACCACTTCTAGCAACCAACGAGGAGGGTGCACATCCCTGAGCAGAAAACTGTCACAGCGTTAGACTTTCTGCTGCAACTGGAGGTTTTTCTTCAGCAGGAAGGCAAACAGGCTAAAGTTTAGAACTCTCCGTTGCCGGGAACTCAAACCTCATCCTTATTGATAAGGATAAAAAGCATTTAATAGGTAAAATATGTCACTCTACACTTTACAAAACGTAAAGTATGGTAAAACTTAGAACATCCTTATAAAAACTCAAGACATCTACTTGCCTTGCATGATCTTTTGCTTAGTTGAATGGCAGGAATGCTGTGATATACAGAGCACCTTGTATGTGTATATAAATGTAGCTGAGCTCGCTCTGATTATAATGGCCAACAGACATGCAGGTCCCAAAATGGCTGTGTTTACAGCCAGAGTAAACGTTTAGAAATAGATGGACAGCGTAGCATTCTTCTAGATAAGAACGTAAACACAGAGAAATAACTCAAAATTAATTTGGAAACCAGGGCCAGAAAGCCCATAGTTGTGTTAACTTGTGAAATGATTGAAAAGAAGACAGGGAGTTAGATCATTTGCCCTGCACTGTAACTAATGCACACCATGACGTATAAGTCTGACCTATAGCTCTATGGTGAACATGAATGCAGAATTTACTTTGCTGGTTGGCCTTAATAACATTCTTTGAATGTCTTTGACATTTTCAGCAAATTCTGTCAACTATTGGGATCTGTTTAAAAAATAAAAAAAAAAAAATCCTAATTGACCTTGACTTTGTTCTTGCACTCAAGTAAACTAGTAGGGTGGTCCCAGAATGTCATACCTGAAAGGCCAGACCTCCCATTGCAGTGCTTCCACTTGGGCTGTTGTGTGTGTGGGCGAAAAGGATGTTTTGTATTGAGTATCTGAGAGGACATGGAGGAGGCAGACTGCAGGAATGCTAAACCCATTGACCCCATCGTGTCGATGGATAAATTGGATATTAGATTCGTTTTGACACAGTAATGTGATTTTCATATAAGGTTTTGGAACAAAGAGCAAGCAGTGTTTTTCCATTTATCTTGTAAGGTTTATTAAAAGCACTTTATAACTAAAGACAAAATCATGTGAAAAGAAATAATGTGGCTTTTCTTTTCACTCCCAGTATTATTGGCATAACCCAGATAAACACTGTCCCAATTTTAAGACCAAATCTTTGTGCTAATAATATTTTGTCACTTATTTGAGTCATAAATACATAATACCTCACCATAAAATTGCAAAATGTACTGAGTTAGAATTAAAGAGGTATACTAAAAAAATGTATGCTGCTAAAAGTAATTGTGTCATCTATAGCAGCATAATATTATTACTTTATTTTTTTATTACTTTGCATAAACAGAATCATTATGCTTTGCATGGGCTTTCCAAATTAGCCTGAATGAATGATCAAAGCAGCAGTGTATCAAACTTTAATGTTAAACATACGATTGTGACAGTGAAACAATTCAAAAGACTTCACCACTTTCACAAAGTTGAAGTTGCTTTCAGGAGAACAGCTGCCTAAAGCATGGATGCCCAAGAGGGCAGAAAATTCCACTGAAAGCACAGTTTAAAAGGTGTAATGTATTTGTCGTGTTTTAATGTTGTACAGCAGTTTTCAGCATAATGTCTTCAATGAAGTCAATGAAAGATGTGCGTAGCCTTGAGAACACCCACACTGACCGCAAAACACATTTCTATTCACAATGTAAAGCTTTTATTATGTGGTTATATATATGTTCCAGAAGCGTGTGATGTTTGGAGTAACAAGTGTGTTGTTTGGAAATATTCGGCGCACTAGCTCACCCCGCTTCTATAAACTAACACCCTGCTAAAACACAGTCATGCACTAAAATACTTCATCCAGTAATATTTTTTTTTTTTTTTAACTCTGGGCATTCTCAGCATTGTTCTAAATCACAGTGCAGATGGACAATTTTTGCAACAGGTGGCTGTTGCATTTTTATGTGTGTGGTTTTATGTCTGTAGTATACAGTACATGCTAAAATGTAGGTAAGGGGGTGATGCAAAGTATTTTTTGTGCACCAGCCCAATTTTGTAAATATAATTTATTTTTCTCTGTTTCGGTGTTAATGCTAAACGGCATCCTGGACCAGCATAAAAATGTTTGTAATGTAAAGTGAAGATAAAAAATACTGCTGTACAGTATCGCAGAGCAAACAGATGCCAGGTCTTAGTATATCATTGTCAGTCTTGTGACATAGGATTTCTGATTGGTTGTTTTGAGTTGTAACAATCTTCATTTTCTTATACATTTTTTTAGTATGTTTTTGCTCTGTAAGTAGACAAGATTGTCCTAGTTTTAAAATGATTCTAAACTCAAAATGTTTTTTACCATAATGTATGCTATACCCTAAGGCAGGGTTTCTCAACCAGGGTTCCATGGAACTCTAGGGTCCCTCCAGAGGTTTCTAGGGGTTCCTTGAGCAATGAGCAATTTCTGCCTCTCAGATGAGTTCCCAGTGACACCATTGATCTTTGTAGCTATCTGTAAGGTGGAAATGCTTCCCAATTACCACAAGTCTAAGGAACACCCTTCCCACTGACCATCACACTAACGTAGCATTAGTTGTAGATATGTCAATTTTAGCAGGGGTTCCCTAAGACCGGAAAGTTATTTCAAGGGTTCCACTATGTTTGAAAGGTTGAGAAAGGCTGCCTTAAGGTAAAGAAAAACCTTCCACTGCCTGTCCCCCCCCCCCCTTCTTCTAAATGCTTACGTTGATCCGGCTGCAGTTCTTCTCTCCCCTCTCCCTGCTCTCACAGGCTGCACTTATAGCAGCAGGAGCCAATCAAATCATGTGAAGAGGCAGCGGAGGGACGTATACACAGCCCGGTTGTGGAGCGCACCCCCACGTGTGATTCATAGCACATGACTTGCTATGGGGGGGGCACACATAGGAAATGAGGAGCGGTTACAACCGCTTACAGTAGAAAAATAGCAAGCAAGTGCAGAGCAAAATAGTAAAAAAAAAAAAAAATGTAAAACAGTAGACAAGCTATTAATTTTAGCTAGAAATATAAAGAAAAAAAATTTAACAAATATTTGCTCTTTACTGACAATTAATTATTGGTCTGACTTACAATTATAAATATGATGTCATAAATAGGAGTGTTCTTTTGTGGTTTTCAGTCACCAGAAATGTTTTATCTTTTAAGAAAATCTACTCATTGTAGAAAGTCCAGCAGGCTGGTTCTCCTCAGTGGTACAGGAAGAGTTTAATGCAAGTGGTCCTTTTTGTTGATAAACTCCTACAGGGCCTGTTGACCCAGCTGCTAAGTGCTTATGCAGCAGGTGTTGTTTTTGCGACCACCCTGCTAGTATTGCTGTTTAGCAGTTGCACTAACCTCTGAGCTATTAATCCCTTTTCTGGGCAGGCTGGC
Organism: Pelophylax lessonae; assembly: GCF_965119305.1. Classification (NCBI taxonomy): domain Eukaryota; kingdom Metazoa; phylum Chordata; class Amphibia; order Anura; family Ranidae; genus Pelophylax; species Pelophylax lessonae. The sequence goes on from NC_138768.1 coordinate 659,959,818, forward strand.
AATGTACAGGTTAATTTCCATTCTGAGTGCACCAGGCCTTTCAAACATAAAACGAGGTCGGTAGCAAATGTGCCATACTTTAATTTATTTGATACGCAGTTATTTACAAATGTGAAAATGAAAAGAATGACATTTCTTCATGCCAGGCAATTTATATATAGGACTGTATATAAGTTGTAGAGAATATTACATCAATTATCTCATGCATACCCACATTCAAAACTAGGGGGGTTTCAGTATTTCCTCTTTATAGTTTTAAATGATATACTGTACAGAATATTGTATTATTTGTAGCAAGCTTAGCTTTTGTTGTGCCATGCAACTGCTTCCATAATCTCAATATATAGAAAGACAAGAAGCCAGTTAAGTGACAGACCAAAATGTCAGATACTTCAATATATGCTTTTAAAATACTTCACCTGCAGACAATTTCATTATACCCCTCTTCATTTAAAGGTTGGATGCTCTATGTTGCTTTGGTCCTAAAAGCTTGTGGAGTTTATGCTCCGGCAAACAATGTATACATTTATAAGCAGCAATATCAAATATGTAAACAGTTTATCAGATTTAAATGCTGGTGCTGGTGAGTCAGTATTTAGAGGTCAAGGTAAAACAATTTTCGGTAACAGGTGAATAAAAATAAAAATAGACTGTGGACAATTTAGCCTTCTCATGGCAAACCCTTGCAATCCATTTTTGTTTAGGCTTTTTTTAAAATTAAGTTCTAAACTCATAGCAAGTACTATGATATAAACATCCGTACCAATTGATTAGCACTACCTCCTCTTCTGGTTTCCTTCCATAAGCCTCATCACATAATTAATTACATGGGCAACAGTGTATTATGATATATAAATATAAATAATATAATATAAAATACGTTTCTGCAAAAAAGTTTTCAGAATTTTGTTGGAGCAGTTTTTCTACTGTGTTTAGTAATCTATATAAGCAGAACAGACAGTGGGGTTTATTTGCAAAAGGCAAATCCACTGTGCACTACAAGTGCATTGCAAGTGCAGTTGCTCTAGATCTGAGGAAGACATGCAAGGAAAATAAAAAACAGCATTTTTGCTTGCACATGATTGGATGATTGAAATCAGCAGAGCTTCCGCTCATTTCAGATCTTCCCCTCATATCTACACTAACTGCACTTTCAAGTGTACTTCCAGTGCACTTGTAGTGCACAGTGGATTTGCCTTTAGTAAATCAACCCCATTGTACCAAGGCATAGGCTTAAAAAAAAAAAAAACAATTCCATCTCTTTTTGGGATTTATTTACTAAAGGCAAATCCACTTTGCACTGCATGTGCACTTGGAAGTGCAGTTGCTGTAGATCTGAGGGGGGCATGCAAGTAAAATAATAAACAGCATTTTAGCTTGCACGTGACTGGATGATAGAAATCAGCAGAGCTTCCCCTTAGATCTACAGTACTGCAGTTCCAAGTACACTTGCAGTGCACAGTGGATTTGCCTTTAGTAAATAAACCCCATTGTCCTAGTGCATCCTCACTTACTGTGGGAAGAGTTTCTAAGAACCTGACTATAGCCCTAAAGGTGGTTGATTTAAAGTTGAAGTCTACCTAAAGCTTTTTCAGGCTTAGGATGGAGTAAGAAGGGTTAAAACGGTGGTAGTCAACTTGAACATTATAGAGAACTTCATGTGCAACCTCCGACACTGCCAGAAGGCTACACAATAACAGTTTATTTCCATGCATTGAATTAAGTTACTGTTTATCAAATTAAGCAGCCTATTCAAAATGAATGGGATGTAATGCCTGAAAATGTAGAGCCTGCTGCAATTTTTACAAACAGTGCACAGTAAAGAGAATGTGGGAGTAAAATAGACCACATCATTTCTATCATTGGTAGTAATAGTGACTCCCAGCACTGGTGTCAGTGGCCACAATAATAACCCTGCATGTTTCAGTCACTGCATTTTAACCCCCAAAATTAACCCCCATCACTGCTGCAAAGGATCACAATAAAGCCCCCAGCACTGGTGTCAATGACCACAGTAAAAACCTCTACATGAGTTGTCAGTGTCAGTGCTATTTAAACCGCCTTCATTTAAAGGTCAGTGGCAGTGTTATTTAAACAAAAAATGCATTGGTAATTAGTGGCAGTGTTATCTAACCCCCTTCCCCATATTGGTTGTCAGTGGCATTGTTAACAGTGCTGTTAATCTCCACCCCACACTCACATACAACACACACACATGCGGACATTGGCGGTCAGATGCCGTGTTAATTAGTTAGTCTCCTGCAGTTTTGGTCAGTGGAATGGCTGTTAACCACTCTTTCCTTCTTATTCTCTTCTGGATAATTAAAATGATCAGTCCTAATTATTTTGTTTGTGCAGGTTTATGGGATACCTATGAATATATGTCTTTGCCTGAGCCTGATTCTTTAGTCATGACACCGAAATCAGACAGCTAAATAAGATAATAAAAAATATGAGTAAAATCTAATCTTAATAATTGAGTCTGCCAAGATTTATGTAACAATTATTATACAAGCCTGTCTCTGATTGGTTCTCTCTTAGGCAGCCCCCCCTACATTAGTCTTCAGGACTAGTGATTGGTTGTTTAGGCACTCAGAGAGAGGATGCTTCTTCCTGTATTCAGAAGTGGGATAGCAAATCATGGTTGCTGATACAATAGAATTTTTTTTGAAATTCTCAATTAAACTCACAAGCAATATCACGGCAACATGAACAGAATTAATTATTTTTAGGTATTCACGTCATACTGGAGGTTACAAGCAGAGTATAAGGCAACCCATCCATTATGTTGCCATTTAGAGCTGGAATGAGAATTTCATGCTTACCATTAAGTGGAAAACACCTTTATGATGAGCTTTTGGACAAATAACAGGTCCACTTTCATATGCTTTCTGATATGCATAGAAACAGATATTATGGTCAAAACATATATACTAGTAAGTTTGTATTAGTCATAGAAACATTTTACGTGATGGTGTATTGGTTGTTACTTTTGGAGTTTTATGATGTGATACAATTTTCTTAACAAATACAAAATCTGGTAATTGTAAAGGTATTAAAGGAGTCATGTTTATGGAAAATCTATTGCTATATATTTAATTTCTAACTGATCTGGATCACAGGTGCAATTATTTATAGGCCCTATTAAAATATGTGAATGCATGCAAGGCAACATATATATTGAAATAGCTATAAAACACGCTCACTTATAAAGTAAGCTTCAACTTCAATATGCTCGTTCTATAACAGTGTGTTTATTTTGGCAGGTTTAGCTTTCAGGTTATAGAAATGTTTTCTTTAGGCCTCTTTACTCCTTCTAGAAGACATTTTGTTAAACCAAAAATATATGTACAGTTCATACTCTGGATAGAGATGTATACAGAGTAATTAAAGAATGTAATGCCCACTGTAAATACTTTGAGACAGTAATGTTGTGCCACACATAAGTAATATTAACTACAAGCTAATACTTAGTAGTACAAAACTAAATCTTTAAACATTCACTATATCCAATGTATAAGCAAGCAATGTTACTTAGTTAAATGATTTGTATTAAACGATTAACATATTCTAAGCAGAGTTACTTAAAAATGTACATTGCATTTATGTGTAGGAAACATGCTTTTAAAATATAAATTTGCAGAATATGTAGGTTTTGATGTTATCATTTGTTTTAATAAATACTTAACAGTTAGAAGGCACTGCAGAGAAGGTGGCACTCCAGCCAAAAACTTTGGAAGCTATCAGGTTTTATAAAACTGTCTCTGTCCCCATTTTTCCTCACTTCATGACATCTCCTTTGACAAAAGAGGAACTGAGACAAAATATTTGCAATGTGAAGTAAATTCCACCATTTACAGTTCTCTCTTCCCACTATGGTGATATCTCCCAAGAGTTCACTTTCCTTTACTTACTGGGGCTGATTTACTAAAACTGGGACGTGGAAAATCTGGTGCAGCTCCTTATAAAAACCAATCAGCGTCTAGGTTTTTTTTGGCATAGCTTCAAATGTTAAAAAGCTGAAGTTAGAAGCTGATTGGCTACTATGCACAGCTGCACCAGATTCTGAGGTCTCTAATTTTAGTAAATCTCCCCCACAGTAAAAAGAAAGTCACCAAGACACAGTGTTAAAAGTCTTTTAAGACTTTTTTGTCTGGTTTGGGGACACAAACTGGAATAAAAAACAGCAGAGGTTCTAAACCCTTCATCACTCTGAAAAGAAAAGGTTCTTGTTGGACTTAAGGTAAACTGCAGGCTGACCTACTACAGTGAACCTGTTTTCAGAAGGATGGTTTCTTTTTAATAAACATGTATTTTACCGATTCTGGGCAAAGGAGCAGGGTCACTATACACTGGATTTAAAGCTGAAATCTGGGATTAGCAAATATTGTCTAAAGATAATGTGCTATGTTCATACTTGAGCCTTTATGTCCTTTGTGTATTTCTGAGATCTGTTAGGAATATAGCATGCAATGACTCCTGCACTTTTGCTTGTTGCAGAAGTTCCCTGTAATAAACTGCTGTTCTGCTCTCTTGATTGGTCTTGCCCCCCCCCCCCCCATAGTTTTATGCAGGCAGCCTGTGTTGGAAGGACCTGCTGGGTCCCACACACACACTTCTGCGCTCTACACAGGCAATATACAGCACAGAGATGATGTAACTGCTAAGTTTACATTGTAATATATCAGAGTTTGCAAAGGCAATTGGTGCATGGATTTATGTCTATTTAGGTTTATATTTATGCCCCAACTTCTGCTTTAGGCATCCTATGCTTTCTTTCCCAGCACTGCTTTACTGTCAATGTCTTGCACCAGACAGGCCAAGAAGTACTAGGTACCTCTAACTAGACATGTGATTCTACCCCTATGTCCACAAATATAGCACTAAGCAGCTAATTGCCAGCTCTGAGCACTGTGTCACATGGTGGTGGAGGGGCAAATAAAACTTACAGGTAAGGGGATTTTATAGTTTTTTAAAGTTTTTACAAAGCTTGGGATAAGGAATTGCTTATTTTTATTGCCGTTTGAGTGATTTCAGCTCACTTCTTACCCCTGTGAAAATAAGACAAGAAATTAGGGTAATGGTTGCCACTGGGTCAAAAAGATACAGACAGCAATAAAGGTCTGACAAGAGTTCTAACCTTTCCACTTTTAACTTTTGTTTTGTTGCAATCTTCTTCCCAACTGGAGCAATTTCTAATTACTTCCCAATGATGTACCAAAAGGCCATACAGTGGGGAAAATAAATATCTCATCCCTTGAAGATTTTGTAAGTTTGCCCACCTACAAAGAAATGAGGGGTCTATAATTTTTATCAGAGTTGTATTTTAAATAATAGAAACAGAAAATCAACCAAAAATCCATAAAAAAATACGTTATAATTTGAGTTGCAGTCCAGTGAGTAAAGTAAATATTTGAACCCAAAGTAAAATATGAAGTATTACTTGGTGGAGACACCCTTGTTGGAAAGCACAGAGGTAAGATGTTTCTTGTAGTTGGTTACCAGGTTTGCACACATCTCAGGAGGGATTTTGGTCCACTCTTCTTTACAGTTCTTCTCTAAATCCTTAAGGTTTCTTGCTTGCCGCTTGGCAACTTAAAGTTTCAACTCCCTCTATAAATTTTCTTTAGGATTAAGGTCTGGAGACTGGCTAGGCTACTCCATAACCTAATGATCTTTTTCTTGAACCAATCCTTTGTTGCCTTGGTGGTATGTTTTAGGTCTTTGCCATGCTGGAAGACCCATCCACGACCCATCTTCAGTGTTCTGATTGAGGGAAGAAGTTTCTCATACAAGATTTTACAATACATGGCCCTCTTCATTGGTCCCTCAATGCGGCAAAGTCAGCCTGTAGCAGAGAAACAGCCCCAAAGCATAATGTTTTCACCTCAGTGCTTGACTGTAGGGATGGTGTTCTTAGGGCCATAGTCAGCATTTTTCTTTTTCCAAACACAGCGAGTCGAGTTAATGCCAAAGAGCTCAATTTTGGTCTCATTTGACCACAGCATTTTCTCCCAATCTCTCTCTGAATCATTTAGATGTTCATTGGCAAACTTTAGACTGGCCTGTACTTGTGCCTTCTTGAGAAGGGGGACCTTAGGGGCACTGCGGGATTTCAATCCATGATGGCGTGTTGTGTTACCAATGTTTTTTTTGGTGACTGTGGTCCAAACTGCCTTGAGATCATTCATAAACTTCTCCTGTGTAGTTCTGGCTGATCCCTCGCTTTTCTCATGATCATCCTTACCCCCACGAGGCGAAATCTTGCACGGAACTCCAGACCAAAGGCAATTGATGGTTATTTTGTACTTCTTTCATTTGCGAAAAATCGCTCCAACAGTTGTCTCCTTCTCACCAAGCTTCTTGCTGATGGTCTTGTAGCCCATTCCAGCCTTGTGTAAGTCTACAACCTTGTCCCTGACGTCCTTTGACAGCTCTTTGGAAGAAAGAGATTCTGTGGACAGGTGTCTTTTATACTCATAATGAGTTGTTAGGAGCACCTTCTTAACCACTTCTAGACCGGAAGGATTTGCCCGCTTAGTAACCAGGCCATTTTTTGCAATTCAGCACTGTGTTTCTTTAACGGACATCTGCACAGTCATGCAATGCTGTACCTAAATAGAATTGATGTCCTTTTTTTTCCCACAAATAGAGCTTTCTTTTGGTGGTATTTGATCACCTGTGCGATTTTTATTTTTTTGCACTATAAACAAAAAAAGAGCAACAATTCTGGAAAAAAAACAATATTTTTCACATTGTGCTATATAACATTCCCCCAAAAAAATTAAAAATCTAATTTTTTTAACATTTTAGGCCAATTTGTTTTGTGCTACATATTTTTGGTAAAAAAGAATCACAATAGGCATATTTTGAATGGTTTGTGCAAAAGTTATAGCATCTACTAACTACGGGAAAGATGTGTGTCATTTTTATTGTTTTTTGTTTTTTTTTTACTAGTAATGCGATCTGCGATTTTTAGCGGGACTGCAACATTGTGGCGGACAGATCAGATCCCTAACTTAAATTTTTGACACTTTTGGGGGGACCATTGACATTACTACAGTAATCAGGGCTAAAAATATGCTGTAATAATGACACTGGCAGGGAAAAGGTTAACACAGTGGGTGATCAAGGGGTTAAATGTAAGCCTAGGGGAGTGTTTCTAACTGTGGGGGGATGGGCTTTTGAAATGATCACAGAGACCTGTTCTCTGTGATCATTCCAGAGAGAAGAACGGTCAGCTGTGTTTACAATCAGAGCCCCGTGCATCGGAGTCCCCGCTGCCAAGTGGGGGCGGGAGCGCGCAGCCGGGCGGTGCGCGTTTGCCCTCTAGCAGCAGGCGCGCGACAAACGTAAGGCCTACGTCGGTTCGCGCAAGAGGGGGTGCCTGCCGCAGTATATCTGCGGGGGGCGGTCTGGAAGAAGTTAAATTGACAGGACTACTCTGTGTTCCACATGAGCACATACTATGTAGCCAGTCTGTGGGAGCCAGAATTATTGATGGTTGGTAGGAGATCAAATACTTATTTTACTCACTGAACTGCAACTAAACTTATAACATTTGTATCATGTGTTTTTTTCTGGATTTTTGGTTGATGTTCAGTCTATATCCTTTAATATATACCTATGATATCAATTATAGACCCTTCATTTCTTTGTAAGTGGGCAAACTTACAAAATCTGCAGGGGATAAAATAATTATTTTCGCCACTGTATGTACCTGACAGGGGTTCCATCCCTTCCCTGTTGTAGAGTGCCACAGCAGGATGTTTGAATAATACTGTGTAAAAAAAGGAAGGGACAACACCCAAATTCTGCTAAACTGCTGAAAATGTAAATATAAAAACATCATCCCAAAATCTCAAAGAACTAGCCCATAAACACATTCAAAAAACCAACACCCATTATTCTCTATTAATTATCTATCTCTTTATCATGGAGCTGATAAGTGAATTATATATTAGAATAATACATGAAAAGAATATACACATATATATATATATATATATATATATATATATATATATATATATATATATATATATATATATATATATATATATATATATAACACATATATATATATAAAAGAAAAGCATAATGCAATTAAGCAGCCATGAAATAGAAACTCCCAACAGTGTGATTTCCTTTACTTAGACATTGATGCATATTATTTCACCAGTACCTCCACCAGATATCATGTGTTCTTGAAGATGAATGGGTGTTTTTAAATTGTTTTCCGGATAAGGGTTTGTGATTTTTGTGATGCTGTTTATATTGTTGATATAATAAGATAATGCTCTGGTATACATTACATACTAAAGAAACAAAAGATTCTGCAAAATTTAAAAGCAGACATAAAAAAAAAAAAAACACCTGCTTTCTGCATCCACATGATGAAATACTCCACTGATTTCAAGGATTCCAAAAATATATTGTCATTAAACAATCACCGATCATACAATGAAAATCCAGGCATAGATTTACACAAAACATAAATCAACACTCACATATCAACAATTAAAAATATTACCTAAATACGTATATGAAAAAATCGAACACACATCTAAAAATAAAGTCGTCTTCCCCTGACTTTTTAAATGACTGAATTTAAATTCCGCACTGCTCAAGGAAAAAAAAGTATTTTTTAAGCAATTTGAACGAGCCGTATTGCTCCTATAGCACTAGACGACAGCATCACAGAAAAATAAAAAAATGATGATGACAATGTATAACAGTGATGGTGAACCTTGGCACCCCAGATGTTTTGAAACTACATTTTCCTATGATGCTCAACTACACTCAGAGTGCATGAACATCATGGGAAATGTAGTTCCAAAAGATCTGGGGTGCCAAAGGTCGGCATCACTGATGTAGAACATGGGTTGAACCTGGAGAACAACAGGTGATGTACCTTGTAAGGGATTCTTCAGTAACCTGGCAAAAATGTGTTTACTTAAAACCCTAAACCATAAATGTAGTATATTGCAGTTTACCAATCCTTAGATGTGGTGGCTACATTTTCTTTTTTAGGCTTTTTTCCCCTCTGTATTCACCTAGTGATTTAGCCAGTAGCACACCTCACACTCTGGATAAAGGAGCACAGGGGCACCTTTGGACAGCAGCATTACCAGTCTGGGGGAAGGGGAGTGTTAAATGTACTAGCAGATTTAAATACACTAACACATTTAAGCCAAACTTCAGCTCACACTGCAGTTACAGCAACAGTTTTTTTTTCTTTTGGGGAAAAGGTTTTATTTGAATAAATAAATAAAAGCTGACCACTGCAGGCACCCCTGTCAGTGGTAAATGGTTTGCCCCAGCACTCTAACTGATAAATTTAAAGTAGAGCTTGTTCTTTTGAAAAACAATAGACTTATTGGTTAGATCCCCAGATTACAATAGAAGAAAGAAAGCCTAAAAAAGAAAACAAATGCAGCCATAACATCTAAGGATTGTTAAACTGCAATATACAATGTAAAAATTGTTTTCTTTTTATTGCCACTTTAAATAAGATCAGAATAGCCCTAGTTAGTTATTTTTTTTCCCATCAAGATGTGTGGTCAGCATTTTATCTCCCTTTAGGAAAAAACATTAGAAAGGGTTCCCACCTTGTCTTAGCAGCCTGACAGTATGGATACTATGTTGTACTATGACAGTATGGATACTATGTTGTACTATGACAGTATGGATACTAGGGCTGTGCATCTTCACTTACCTCACGATTCGATGCGATTACGATTATTAGGGTCGCGATTCGATACGATTTGATTCCGCGATGCATCACGATGCATCACGATTACTGCCCAATGCCCATGCCCAGCCCACTGCCCAATGGTTTTTAAAACTTTATAAAAAAAAACAAACAATCAAGCAGTCACAAATAAAAGAATCCTTTTTATTTTCATTTGCTTCAAAGGACACTTTCCTGGACCCTGTCATGGCCTGCAAGCCCTGCATACTTTAGTGCACTTGCACTGCAAACATATAGGAAGGTCTGAAAATGCAAACAGCATAGCAGAGACAGACAACAACACTAGTATTTTACTAGAAGTAACAGTAAAATTAGTAAAAAAACTGTAGTAGTGCAGTTTACTGCTTCATAAAAGAAAATATTAATATAAGCCAGGCCTACCACCATTTAAAGTACAACTAAAGGCCAAACTTTTTGGATTTTGGATAAAGTTTGGCCTATAGTTGTACTTTAAGGCAAGCCAAGATAGAAGAAGCCAGCCAGCCAGCCAGCCAGCCAAGCTAATATTCTTGTGAAAATGGTCATCATAAATTCCCACAAAACATTATATATAAATCCTTTTATGTGAATATTCATTGCAATAAATTCCAGGTGTGCCATAACCTGTCCTCTACAAAACAGAGCACTTCCTGACTAGTAGCAAACATCAAGGGTGAACCTGGCAATACTGCACTGCTGCATAACTTCCATGTTCACCGTGATGTTTGTTTCCCTCTGCAACTGCCAGTCAACTCAAGTGAGTTGATGGATTGGCTGCTAGAGGGGAGTTACAAATATAAGCTTTAAGCTTATCAATTCACTTATGTCACTTTTATGTCACTTACTTTACAGAAAACGTTACCTGTCCTGCAGACAGTCTCTGTCTCTACCACGATTAAACCCAACTGAAGCCAAGCCAAAGCCACCATTAGAGGAAGGAAAACCCTTGACAGAGTAAATCATCAACTAAAGCTTAAACCTTGAGTAAATCAATTCAATTCATGGGATCACAAAAAAACACACAACACGATTGTCTGCATCAGAATCATGAGAACTGAAGAAAGGTTTGGCATTGCCACACTGGTACAACTCAAGGCATATAGGTTAGGTCAGGTTTGTGTGTATTTGTGATCCAGTAAAGATTTAATCAAGGTTTTATGCTTCAATGTATGATTGATTTAATCTTTCAAGGATGTCCTTTCCTGTACCGTGGCTGCCTGGCTTGCCTTCAGTTGTCTAGATACACTTTTACCTTTAGTATTTGTTTGGTTGAGGGAACCCCCTACACTTGCTATTGCTACAGAGTACAACAGACCAGCAGACAGACATGCGTTGCAATAATTTCCAGGTGTGTGCCATAACCTGTCCTCTACAAAACAGAGCACTTCCTGACTAGTAGCAAATATCAAAGGTGAACCTGGCAATAGTGCACTGCTGCATAACTTCCATGTTCACCGTGATGTTTGTTTCCCCCTGCAACTGCCAGTCAACTCAAGTGAAGTGAGTTGATGGCTGCTAGAGGGGAGTTATACAAATATAAGCTTAAGCTTAAATAATTATCAATTCACTTATGTGAATGGACCATTTTTGAAAACAAGCCATTCTCCATCTCTCCAGTGCTAGAAAAGCTGTAAAAAATATAAAATGTTCCAGGTTCACTGCGATTGTGTTTGCCCCTGCCATTGCCAGTCAACTAAACACAATGTGTGTGTGTGTGTGTGTGTCGTGACTACTCAAAAGCTTATACGCAGCCTCATCAGCATCAACTCAACACACACACACTGTGTGTGTGTGTTGAGTTAATGCTAGAGCTGCGTTATAAGCTCTTGAGTTGTCACGACAGTCAGTCAGTCAGTCACGTTACAGAAAGAAAACTTTACCTGCACTGCACTGAGCAGCACTCTACCATGTCGATTACATCTGTAACTGAAGCCAAGCTAGCCAACAAGCCACCATTAGAGGAAGGAAAATCCTTGAGAGAATAAATTGTAAACTGAAGCTTAACCTTGAGGAAATCCTATGGGGGTCACATTCACAAACTCACAAATATAGTATATTACACAAGAATCCACAATTGGTGTTTGTGATCCAATAAGATAAGATTTACTCGAGGTTAAGCTTCAAATGTACAAGTTATTTCTCTCAATGATTTTCCTTCCTATAATGCTGCACCGTGGCTGGCTTGGTGTCAGTTGTCTAGAAGAAAATACACTTTAATATTATTTATTTGGTTGAGGGTTAAATGAACCCCTAGTACTTGCCTAGACACTTTTAGTGTGAAGCAACGGAACGGATTATGGATTGGAAATGGACACATTGGACAGGACAATCTTCAAAAACAAACCATCAGTGCTATAAAGCTATAAAACAAGACTGGTGATGTGACTGACTGGTGACTGGCGGCAGACTGAATTAGTAATTACTAATTCATTAAAAACAGGAATTAGTAATTATTTCAGTGCTTAGCATTTGGGAACATGTAGGTTTTTCTGTAAGAACACTAGATGATCCACATGCTCAGGTTTAAGACTGCTTCTTTTCGCTGTTATAACATCTCCTGCAGTAGAGAAAACCCGCTCTGCAGATACACTTGTACCTGGGATACACAAGTATTGCTTTGACAGCTGAGAGAGGAGGGGGAATATGACCTCATGCTCACGCCACCATTTTAAAGGGTCCTCAGTGAGAGGCAGAGGTGGGGCTTTACAATATTTTTCCATTTCGTCTTCTGCCTTGGCATAGGGGGTCTTAGGTTCTATTGCACCATCAGTGAAAGACTGCCCCAGCAAAGTCATGAGCAGCGATGTTGTGGCCTTTTTTTTGGGAGGAGAATGGCTGTCCTCAATGTGTGTTGTTTCTTCTTCCACAGTTGCTTTTTCCCTAGGCACTTCATCCACATTTGTCCTTCTATTAGATGTAATCTGTGTGTTTGAACAAAAGATAATAGTATAAGAAGAGCTGAACTGACTAAGAGTGTGATTCATTGATGAGGTGTGGGAAACTGCACGGTAATCCATACCATACAGTTCCACTTCCCAAACCGCATCAGTGAATCAGGGCATGTTATTACACAACACAATGTAGCTGAGCTTCTAGCTGTCTGGCAGGAAACATGATGAAATTCTAATTACCTCCAAAGATGCAGCCTCCTCAGTCACTCCTCTGTATATCTCCGATCTCTCCTCCTCTGTGAGAATAAAAGGCAGTCCTTTAAAGCGAGGATCCAGAGCAGAGGCTGTATGAAGGATCTTCTTCTCTGCCTCACTGCTGTACCTCTTCAGGAGATCTGTTTTGATTGCATTCTTGATCTCATGGGTCATGGCTGTGTCTCCCATGGTGTCTTTCATGCTCTGGAGCAGTTGTGCATTTAGAGGGGCAATGAGAGACACTGTTGGGTTGCGCTCTTCTGACATCAGCAAGGTTGCATCCTTCATTGGCTTTAATGCACTCACAGCGTCCTCTGCATTTGACACATCTGTTTCATTGAGAGTGCAGAGATCAGACTCTCCTTTTCTGACTTCTGGAGACAGCAAGGTGGCACAAACTGCAGGTTGTTGTTCTAAGAACCTCTCGACCATGTCATATGCGCTGTTCCATCTTGTTGGCACATCAGTTATTAGCTTATGATTCTTCAGGCCCAGACATTTCTGTTTCTCTTTTAGACAGTGGCTTGCTCTAGTGCTGCGATGGAAGAATGTGGATATTCGTTGCACTCTGGCGAGAAGCCTGGAGAGCGTGGCCCCTTTCAGTGCCCCCTGGCATGCAAGATTGAGTGTATGGGCAAAACATTTAACATGAGGAAATTTACCAACTTGAGCTGCAACTATCATGTTCGCCGCGTTGTCGGTCACAAGCACTACAGATTTATCAGACAGCTGCCATTCTTCCACAACATGAGACAGTAGCTCTGCCAGATGAGCACCTGTGTGAGACTCATAAATGGCTCTTGTTTGCAACACATGTGACAAGACCTGCCAGTCCTTAGTAACGTAATGTGCTGTTATTGTAACATAGGACTCCGTTGTGACCGACGCCCATGAATCACACGTTATTGCGACTCGACTGGCTTGGTTCATTGACGCAAGTACCTGAGCTTTGGTGTCGTGGTAGAGTGCAGGTATAACGTTTTCTGTAAAGTGCCTGCGTGATGGGATCTTATAACGTGGCTCTAGCGTCTTCACAAGGTAGCGAAACCCAGCGTTGTCCACGAGGTCCTTGGCGATGAAAGCTGCCACAGCTTTGGTTAGTTTCTTCCCTTTTTCTGAGTTGGGCGGATAAGTTGACAGTATGGCATCAATTCTTGGCTGATCTGGGTCTAGCAGTCTTTCCTTGGCAGTGGTGGCACTGCTGGTGGCGACAGGTGGTACTAACTCAGAGTGAAAACGGCTAACATGGTTTCTCAAGTTCGTAGTATTCCCTAGGTATTTAATTTTTGTGTGACAGGCTTTACATACGGCGTGTGTCTTGTCCAACTCACGCTTCCCTGTGTGTTCGTAAAATCCGAAATGTGCCCAGATGTTTGCTCTTAAAACGCTAGGTGCATTTTTTATCTCTCGATCTTTTTCTCCTTCTGCCATATTTACCACCATACTACCACGTATGTGACGGAGACGGATGACGTAAGTTGCCAAACTCTGTCAGTGTTTAAAAAAAAATAAAAAAAAAAACTTGTAAACTAAGCCGCAACAAATCAACCAAGCAACATCTTTCATAAAATATGACTGTCTGTCTGTCTGTCAGACTCCCTTCCTTGCATGCACTGAGCCAAAACCCCCGGGGCCCCCCCTTACCCCACAGCTGCCTGTGACAGTGACAGTGACACTGACAGAGACCCCCCTCCCCCCACAGCTGAGCTGACTGCAGCCTGACACACTGACAGAGACCTGGGTGGATGTCCCACACCTTCCCCAATCCCCCACAGCACTGACAAACACTGAGAGTGAGTGAGTCCCCCCCTTGCCCAGACCCCCACACTGACAGAGACCTGGAAGTCCCACACCTTCACCAATCCCCCACAGCACTGACAAACACTTGAGTGAGAGTGAGTCCCCCCTTGCCCAGACCCCCACACTGACAGAGACCTGGATGTCCCCCACACCTTCCCCAATCCCCCACAGCACTGACAAACACTGAGTGAGTCCCCCCCTTGCCCAGACCCCCATAGCTGACTGACACTGACAGAGACCCCCAGGCCTCCACTGACACTGACTGACCCTCCTGGCTGCCAGACTGCCACAGCAGAACAGTACCCCCGTGCCCCGACCGACCGTCCCCTGTCCCAGGCCCCCCCCATCACAGACATCCCCCAGAGATACAGACGAGAGACCCCCATGAATGATTACACAATTATTTGTTCGGACATACCTGCTGTGTGACTGTGTGGGTTGTTGTGCACTGCATTGCAGAGGAGGACAGGTGCTGTGCTGCTCTCTGGGCTCTGTGGCGGGCGGCTGGCGTCACTGGCAGTGGCGTGGCGGCTGGGCCTCCAGGGCCTGTCAGCTACGGTGAGGTGAGGTGAGGCTGGCGGCGCTGGCTGGCTGCGATGGGGACGCACTTGGGGCTCCTCGCTCCTGTGTGTGGACTCACTGGACTGGCGGCTTCTGGCTTGGATGGCTGGCTGGCTGGCTTCTAGGCCGCAGGTGGGACGCCGATACACGCGGGGGATGTCTTGCTGCGCCTCGGCCCGGGTCAAAGAGGCGGAAGGGGAGGGGAGGGGCGGAGCCTTTTTATTAAGCTCCCGCCACTAACCCACCAATCAGCTGCCGATCCTGCGATCTTGTGATTTTTTTTTTCCCTTGCGCGATAGGGCGTGGCCGCTGCTGATGACGTCATTTCGTATAATCGATTATGCCGGCAGCCCGCATCGATGCAGAATCGCGAAGGGTCGAATCGCGATGCATCGATCTTTCGATTATATTCCCCAGCCCTAATGGATACTATGTTGTAGTATGACAGTATGGATACTATGTTGTAGTATGACAGTATGGATACTATGTTGTGCTATGACAGTATGGATACTATGTTGTACAATGACAGTATGGATACTATGTTGTAGTATGACAGTATGGATACTATGTTGTACTATGACAGTATGGATACTATGTTGTACAATGACAGTATGGATACTATGTTGTAGTATGACAGTATGGATACTATGTTGTACTATGACAGTATGGATACTATGTTGTAGTATGACAGTATGGATACTATGTTGTACTATGACAGTATGGATACTATGTTGTAGTATGACAGTATGGATACTATGTTGTACTATGACAGTATGGATACTATGTTGTAGTATGACAGTATGGATACTATGTTGTACTATGACAGTATGGTTACTATTTTGTAGTATGAAAGTATGGATACTATGTTGCAGTATGACAGTATGGATACTATGTTGTAGTATAACAGTATGGATACTATTTTGTACTATGACAGTATGGATACTATGTTGTAGTATGACAGTATGGATACTATTTTGTACTATGACAGTATGGATACTATGTTTTAGTATGACAGTATGGATACTATGTTGTACTATAACAGTATGGATACTATTTTGTAGTATGACAGTATGGATACTATGTTGTAGTATGACAGTATGGATACTATGTTGTACTATGACAGTATGGATACTATTTTGTAGTATGACAGTATGGATACTATGTTGTACTATGACAGTATGGATACTATGTTGTAGTATGACAGTATGGATATTATTTTGTAGTATGACAGTATGGATATTATGTTGTACTATGACAGTACCGATACTATGTTGTAGTATGACAGTATGGATACTATGTTGTACTATGACAGTATGGATACTATTTTGTAGTATGACAGTATGGATACTATGTTGTAGTATGACAGTATGGATACTATGTTGTACTATGACAGTATGGATACTATGTTGTAGTATGACAGTATGGATATTATTTTGTAGTCTGACAGTACGGATATTATGTTGTACTATGACAGTATGGATACTATGTTGTAGTATGACAGTACGGATACTATGTTGTAGTATGACAGTATGGATATTATTTTGTAGTATGACAGTATGGATACTATGTTGTAGTATGACAGTATGGATACTATGTTGTAGTATGACAGTACGGATACTATGTTGTAGTATGACAGTACGGGTACTATGTTGTAGTATGACAGTATGGATATTATTTTGTAGTATGACAGTATGGATACTATGTTGTAGTATGACAGTATGGATACTATGTTGTAGTATGACAGTATGGATGCTATGTTGTACTATGACAGTATGGATACTATGTTGTATATTAAGAGCAATATCTGCATCCATGTACTAGTACTCTGTAATCTACACTAGTGTTTATCTTATTGTGTAAGGTAGGTGCAGAGGCTGACACTTCAGTGTTGCTTTTGAAGTCCTCTTCTTTTTTTCCCCTCAAAATATGACATGTTTTTTAAAAAGGAACTTCATTCTTAACCCCCCCCCCCCAAAAAAAAAACAACATCCCCAATTGCCACTTACCTTTTGATGCTATTTTTTATTTAGGAAAAACATGCTCACAAGCCCAGTGAATCTTATGTTGTACTGCCCCAAGCCACCAAAACTCTTACCAAGAGCTTGCTGTCTCTTCTTGTTTCTTGCACCTGGCATGATTTTGATGTGGTAACAGGCTCACCCTCCTCCTATGCAGTCTGTTATACTGCAGCCTCCTGGGATATGTGATGTTGGTATCCCAGGAGGCTTCAGCAAGAGAATTAATGTCATTCTCGCCTAGGGGTAAATAGAGGCGATGGGCAGGTCAGCTATGAAAAAAAAAGGTGGTTGGTTAGGCTGCTGCAAAATTTGATTTAAAATTGAAGGTCTGCTTTATTGAAGTGGCAATGTTTACATACATCCAATTGCTGCAGTGAGTTTTTACACAGCACAGATAAAACATTTTTACAGTAATAATCTCTGTAAATAATTTCTGTATTTTTGCAGTTGTTTTGTAACATATTTACGGAAATAAAATAAAATTCAGCACACTATTTTCCATATAATGTAGAGGCCCATCTCCTATTCCAAATATGTGTATGGTAAGTGTACTGTGTGATATACCTTTCTCAATTCTAGAACACAGCCTACACTTGTACACAAACAGCATTTATGGTGTCGATTTATTGGCACTTTTCAGTGCTTTACTGTCACTGGATTTATTATGTGTTTTAATTGCTTGCACCTGGGAGCAAATAGAGGTTTTCTGCTTGCTAGGATGTTGTACTAATGAGCGTTTGGTTATGCCTGAAATCTGAAAAAGGACATTTTCAGTCCTTGTGGCTAACTTTATATATTATAAGTATGCTGTACTAATAGTTACCTTACAAAATGAAATGGTTATTTAAATATCGTTCCCTGTTTTCCACATATTTGCGGAAATATATGTATGCTATATTTATATTGTTATATTGCCAGAATGATAACATAGGTGGCACAGGTCACCTTAATTTGGAGGTTGCTTACCTTGTTAGTTGCTATACTAACAAGGTCAGGTGTGGAGATAGCAGTCAATATGTACTTAAAGTGATACTAAAGCCTTGTTTTTGTTTTTTTTAAACATGCTATACTTACCTGCTCTGTGCAATGGTTTTGCACAGAGCAGCCCGGATCCTCCTCTTCTCAGGTACCTTGCCGGCGCTCCTGGTTCCTCCCTTGCGTGGGGGCATCCAAGCAGGCACACTCCCAACCCGCAGCTCTGTGTGTCCATTCACACACGGAGCCGTGGTTCAGCCCTGCCTCCTCCGTCTCCTGATTGGTTCACTGGCTTTGTTGACAGCAATAGAGCCAATGGCTCCTGCTGCTGCCAAAAGCCAATTAGGAGTCTGAGTCCCTGGTGATGCAAGGCTCTCGTGAACATTGCTGGATCGAGAGGGGGCTTAGGTAAGTAATATGAGGGTCTGGGGTTTTTTTTTTAGAATGCATGAAGGTAAAAAACCTTGTGCCTTTACAGCCACTTTAAAAAGAATATGAACTCTGGAAGCTATGCCCAAGAAAATGAAGGCAGTGGGCAAAAAGCTAGTCACAAGTATTGCCTGTGGTCTCCTTGCAGTCGATCCTTTCCAAATTATAGCTTACCATTCTTTGTTCTGCACATGTGTGGAGGCATTCATCTTGGTAAAAGTAGGGCCCCACTTCTTCATATTGGAACCATCAGCAAAAAGAACAGTAAGTAGCATAGTATTGACATAACTAAATTTCACTCCAAATTTCTGAGATGAAGAACCAGATGCAGCAGTACCTTAGATCTTTCACTGCATATTTACAAACGTAAGAAACAGGAGTGCCAGAAAGTGTGCTGCTATTTCTCACTAGAAATAGTTAGATCCTCCCTTAGGTTTATTTGCAGTATTTGGCCTTTATTAGGAGATTTGGTCTCATTCCCAGTTCCAGAAAAGATAGGGAAAAAAAACAACGAGACCATAGACCAAACTAAAACTGATAGAAGTTCTACCCATTCCCTGCTCTAAAGCAAACAAAAATCTGAAGTTACAGGATATAGATGTCTTACTCTGTGGAACCCTTTAAAGTATTTACCGCAAAGAATACATTTTTACATAATAATAACTGATGAATGAATGTTAACTTTTGTAATTTTTGTTTTTGTTGATTTTTTTAGGCCAAGAATGCCTGAAGAGTGCAAGAGGCCTGTGCTCCCACCGCAGCCCCTGTCCTCAGAATGCTCTCGTCACTGTAAAAATGGCCATTGTACACCCACTGGAAAATGCTGTTGCAATCAAGGATGGGAAGGAGAGTTCTGTCGGATGGGTTAGTAATCTTTCTATTATGAATACCATGCTTTTACTATGTGTTTTCCATTAATTTGTCATCATCACCACAGAGAAATACTCTGAACTATACCCAGATTCATGTAACTCGAGAGAAAAGGATTATAGGGATTTAGGGACATTACCAAGCAAAGTGACGTAAATGTTGTATGCGTTTCCGGGTGCCTCAGAATATATATAATTTGGGACCTTGATACTTTTGTAGCTGTAATTTTATTGTGGTGGATCAATGCTGGAAAAAGCCCAATGTCTCTGTGTAATGACATTTTGCATACCATATGACATATGAGCCATACTGCTGTCTCTCTACCATGATGGGAATTTTCTTCTGTTGATTTACTCTACAGCACCTAGATTTCTGCTAATCTGATATTATGTTTTGTTTGGAGTTTTGTTAATGGTCTATATTTTAGTGTATTAAATACCAAAAACAATAATGATTTATACAGTGATTTCATGAAAAAAAAAAAAAAAAGGCTGGTCCTTTACAACTCCATATAAAAACATACACATCTACAACTTATAAAAAGTTCAGCTTTGCCAGATCAGTAAAAACATGTTTGGCTATTTACTGTAGGATATATAGATACAGTATATAGATACCATATATATGCCTGAGATACATATTTTATCATTTTAAATAAGGCCAAGAACAGCACGGAAAACACATAATAGCCATCCAGAAATTTTTAGCCAATCTAACTTTAATAAATGAAAATGTTATTGGTTGATGACCTATCCACACTTTGTACTTAATCCTTTGCACTGCCTCTTTAAATAAACTGGGTATTTACCCATGTGCAAATAGCCAGAATAATCATTTATAAATACAGTACCTTGAAAAAGTATTCATACCCCTTGCAATGTTCCACATTTTGTCATGTTACAACCAAAAACGTAATGTATTTTGTTGGGATTTTATATGATAGACCCACACAAAGTGGCACATAATTGTAAAGTGGAATGAAAACGATAAATGGTTTTCAAATGTTTCAAATAAATATCTGAAAAGTGTGGCGTGTATTTGTATTCAGCCCCCCTGAGTCAATATTTTGTAGAACCACCTTTCACTGTAATTACAGCTGCAAGTCTTTTTGGGTTTGTCTCTACCAGCTCTGCACATTTAGAGAGTGAAACTTTTGCTCATTCTTCTCTGCCAAATAGCTCAAGCTCTGCTCATTCTTCTCTGCCAAATAGCTCAAGCTCTGTCAGATTGGTTTGAGAGCTTCTGTGAACAGCAATTTTAAAGTCTTGCCACAGATTCTCAATTGAATTTAGCTCTGGACTTTGACTGGGCCATTCTAACAAATGAATATGCTTTGATCTAAACCATTCCATTGTAGCTCTGGCTGTATGTTTAGAGTCGTTATCCTGCTGGAAGGTAAACCTATGCCCCAGTCTCAAGTCTTTTGCAGACTCTAAAAAGTTTTCTTCTAAGACTAATATATAAACATATGGTGCAGCACTGCTGAATACTCAATACTGTGAACAATTATTGAATTCAGGATGTCACACAGCTGATGAAACCCAAATGGTGTGGTAATGCAATCTAACGATCGATTGGTGATTTATATATGCTTTTTTAATCAGATTTCTTGTAAGTGTATTTTAATTGGGGCATCTTAATAAATTATTTAAATGGAGAGCACTGTAGAGTTGCCTTTGTGTTACATGTAGTCCATGTGAGAAGTATTGGCTCAGACGGGAGTACTAGATCTAAGGAAGGAAGTTTTACATCCACTTCAGAGTGACTGGTGGGAATTGTGAAATAAGTCTGTTATTGACAGGAGTGAGGTGAGCGTTCAATTCACCTGGTGGTGGTGGCGCCACCAATTCATTTGTTTAATAAGATCTGAGCACGGCGGTGGAATATATATTTATAAAATGACTTTTACTTTACACATTTATATGTTAATTCACTTATTATTATTGTCTTTTGGCTTTAATAGGAGTTGTTCACACTATTGAATATTCAGCATTGCTGCACCATATGTTTATATATTGATTATTCCTTAGTGTGGTGAAATCACTAATAGGTGTTCAGCAGCTACTGAACACAGAGTTTTACATATAGTTATTTTGTTTGATCACTTAGTGTAGGAGGTACAATAAAAATAAAATAGAAAAATATATATTTATAGGTGGCGCTGATTGCACACATCTGATTTTTTCTAAGAATGCCCTGTATTTTGCTCCATCCATCTTCCCATCGACTCTGACCAGCTTCCCTGTCCCCCTGAAAAATAGCATTCCCACAACATGACGCTGCCACCACCATGTTTCACGGTGGGGATGGTGTGTTTTCATGTGCAGTATTAGTTTTCCACCACACATAGCGTTTTGCTTTTAGGCCAAAAGTTCAATTTTGGTCTCATCTGACCAGAGCACCTTCTTCCATATGTTTGCTGTGTCCCCCACATGGCGTCTCACAAACTGAAAACAGGACTTCCTATGGCTTTCTTCAACAATGGCTTTCTTCTTGCCACTCTTCCTTAAAGGCCAGAATTGTGGAGAGCACGACTAATAGTTGTCCTGTGGCCAGATTCTCCCACCTAAGCTGTGGATCTCAGCAGCTCCTCCAGAGTTACAATGGGCCTCTTGGCAGCTTCTCTGATTAATGCTCTCCTTGCCCGGCCTGTCGGTTTAGGTGGATGACCATGTCTTGGTAGGTTTGCACATGTGCCATGCTCTTTCCATTTTTGGATGATGGATTAAACAGTGCTCAGTGAGATGTTCAAAGCTTGAGATATTTTTTTATAATCTAACCCTGCTTTAAACTTCTCCACAACTTTATTCCTGACCTGTCTGGTGTGCCTCTTGGCCTTAATGATGCTATTTGTTCACTAAGGTTCTCTAACAAACCTCTGTGGGCTTCACAGTACAGCTGTATTTATACTGAGATTAAATTACACACAGGTGGACTCTATTTACTATTTAGGTGACTTCTGAAGGCAATTGGTTCCACTATGTTTTAGTTAGGGGTATCAGAGTAAAGGAGGCTGAATACAAGTGCATGTCACACTTTTTAGATATGTATTTGTAAAAAATTGTGAAAACCATTCATCATTTTCCTTCCATATCACAATTATATGCCACCTTGTGTTGTTATATCACATAAAATCCCAATAAAATACATTTACCTTTTTGGTTGTAACATGACAAAATGTGGAAAATGTCAAGGGGTATGAATACTTTTTCAAGGCACTGTAAATGTTTTGAATAATTCTTCTATCTATTCTCTCTCTAATCTTTTCAATCTATTCAAGTTGCCCACGATATAACAACGTTGGATCCCAGTGGGCATCTCACAGATTCACCACAACTTGCTTTTGTATTGAAAAGCTAATTCCTAGCACTATTAGTTTGAAAGTATTTACAGTAGATTATGTTATATTGTAGCATACTACCTGACCTAAACAGTTTCTGCATTGATAAAATCCTAAACTGGGTCACATAGGTATTTTTTGGGTGCCCAGATTGTTAGATATTCTGTTCATTCTACTAGGAGAACAGTTTTTCTCAGCTAGCAAATTCACAGTTAGGTTCATAGGAGATCAGATGAAAAATTGGAGACCTAACAGTCCATGTATTAAGACTAGTGCACACAGACTGAATGTCAGGCGGCGATCGAACCAGCTGACATTCGGCCCATGTGTGCTGGAGTTGGTCCAACAGAAGTCGGCCGAAGAGGCATGACCGAAAAACTTCTGCCAATCGGCTTCTGATCAGCGCTCTCAGCCAATGGCTGAGAGTGCTGACTGGAGTGTTCTCGTGGGGGGACCGTCCCCCGTTGGAACACAAAAGAACAGCAGGGGAAACAAACATTTATCTACAATATATAAGACTTTGCTGCCCTCTATTTATGCTGGTCTGGATGGCCTGCGGGCAGTGTGGCATGCAGAGGAGGAGGGGCTGGATGGTGAGGACTGGGAGGACATATAGGACCTCCTGTTCAACTCGCTCATAGTGACCAGGGATGCCTTGATTCAATTTAAGATATTGCATAGGATTTATTATACTCCACAGGGGCTGCATTATATTTACCCCGGTGTTTCGGCTTCCTCTTGGAGATGCTCTTGCGACTCTGCGGGTTTCTCACACATTTTGTGGGAGTGCCCTCTGATCGCTTCTTACTGGCAGGAGGTGTCTCGGTTCATTTCGAGCTTGACCTCCTTTCCGATCCCTTTAACAGTGGGAATTTGTCTCCTTGGACTGGTGGACCAGTTGGCGATTGCCAAGGCGACACGTACCCTAATTTGTATACTCTTATTCTATGCAAGGAAAGCGATAGTCCTTAAGTGGAAGTCAGACCTCCCCCCAACCCTTAGTTTCTGGAAGGGACTAGTTAACACTGTGGTGCCCCTGTTCAAGGCGCCATACATTTCCAGGGGCTGCTCAAAAAAATTTGAAAAGGACTGGCAGGTATGGATAGTGTCTGACTTAACGTTGGACAACCAAAACTCTGTAGCTGGAACGCCTTAAGTGTGAAGGTGTCTGAATGGTAGATAGCCCTCTTGTGAGTGCCTGGTGATGGTGAGGGGAGCCTGGGTTTGCAATTCTCCTGGTATTGTTCCAGGCCGTTGGGCCTAGTGGGGTTGCGCAGCGGGAATCCAAGGGGGAGGAAAAGTATACTCCTGACAATGTATAATGTGTGCTTTTTTTTATTTTCATTATCCGTTTGTTGGGCACTGAGCAGTATGCTCTTGGGAGGTTAAAGTCATGACCTCCAACTTGTTTTTGTAGTGGTAGTGTTAATAGTTTGTGATTGTGTTTGTTTAAGCCGGGGTATGCCCCACAGGCTTTGTTTTTTACCAAAAAGTTTGCAATAAAAAGAATTTTAAAAGAAAAAAAAGGAACAGCAGGGAGATCACCGAACTAGCATTGGATTGTTAGTACAGCAGCTTCTCCTGAGCTTTCAGTTTTTTTTTTCCATTCAGCCCTGCTGGAATGGAAAAAAAAACTACTACGAGTTTTAAGAAACTTGAATTATCTCCCTATCAGCGTCCTAGAACAGTGCAAACCAGTGTTTCTCTTTGCACTCTCCAACCCGATGACAGAAGGCAACAACACATCTAGTGCCCTATTCAGCTATTTATTTGCATATTTAACGTATCAGCGATACACCAGATAACACTTTTTGGAGTCAACATCCAAAACCCGTCATCAGGTATTGTTGTCTGTATGTTGAAGTGGTAAATAAAGAACGTTTTGGTCTGACACCAAATCAAATATTGTGGTTTGGTATTCTTCCTTCAGATTAACTCCTTATGGAACTACTTACAAATTAGGCTTATATAGGAAGCCAGTATTCACTGCACATACCTATCCTTATTATGCAACCTTCTGCAGGCTATCCTCGGTTATAATCCAAAATATAATGCATGCCTACAAGTGACATTGCACTTAAGGGCTTGAAGCGTATTCTTTTCTGTACTCTTCTTTCTTGCAATTATCATAACTGGTTATAACAGGGTGTGCTCTTGTTACTGTCAACATACAAATTATGTATAGCTAGCACTGCCAGTACTTTGCTGATTGGTTTAATTAATAAAATGTTAGAGCTTTTTTACAATCAGATCTTGCTAAAATTCTGTGAGAACAGATATTTTCATAATGCTATTACATTCTGTATTATGTAATTGAGCAACAAGTAATTAAAGCGTATCCAAACTTAAAACAAAAAAATTATAGTATTGCAGCTTCCTGGTTCTTAGATTTGGTGGCTACGTTAGCTTTCTGTTTTTATCACCTGGTAATCCTGCAACTAACAGACTTCCTATCCTAGGATGACAGTTACTCTGAGCAGTGCTGTCACCCTAGGACAGGGAATGGTTTAGAACTATATGACACTTTGTTAGGACAACATAATGCCTCCCTCTCATCTCCACCAGAGAGGGAGATATTTTGAAGTCCACAGATTTAGCAGTTAAGAGGCAGAGAGTGCAGGAAATTATTAACTCCCAATATTTCTGGCTGGATGAACTGCTATTTTTCAAGTTTGAGTTTGGTATTGTATTCTGGTGTTCTTAGTTCAGTGGAAATCTGGAAAACTGACAGCTAGTACAGGGAACTTCTCCCTGTACTGCTGCCACAGATAGGGGGGATCGGGCAGCAGCCTAATTTTTATATATTTTTATATAATAATTTAATTTAATATATATATATATACTGTATATATATATTTTTTAAGATTCTTAACTTTTAGATGTTTCTCAGGGCAAGTCTTTA
Organism: Pelophylax lessonae; assembly: GCF_965119305.1. Lineage (NCBI taxonomy): Eukaryota > Metazoa > Chordata > Amphibia > Anura > Ranidae > Pelophylax > Pelophylax lessonae. Next base: position 659,985,592 of record NC_138768.1, read on the forward strand.
CAGTGACTGCAAGGTTTTTTGTGTAGAGTAAGAGTAAAGGTGGCCATAGATGGATCAAAATTCAGCTAGTTTAATAGGAACTAGCCGAATTTCGATCTATGCACAGCCACTGCAAAAGAACAGAAGTTGATTTCTCTGTCAAATTCTGTTCAACCTGTCGGATAAAAGCCACTTGATCAGTGGCTGCAGCACTGTCAGAATACAATAGCACAGCAGGGAAGGATTTCCTCATTCACCTCAAATGTGTGGATGTTTTTGTTCAGCCCGACGAACCAAGTATGGCCAGCTTTAGTCTGTCCCAAGTCTGTCCTTGTTACCATGCAAGAAGCCCAGCCTCTACGACTTTTACCCTTTGTTAGAACAGACTGTGTTCTAGTTACAATTGCTGATAATGACCTGCCTACATAGTACAGACAGGGTTCATTTTGGCAAGCAGATCTACCCAGCCCTGTCACAAACAAAAAAGAAAATTTGTTTAGTAATTTTTTTCTTTCTGGAGGGTCCAGTATAGAGCATCTAAAAGAAAGTAAGCTGCAATGTTTAAATATTTTGTTTAAGTTATGCTATGTGAATGGGGACATGTAATAAATATACATTAGGTGTTATTCCAGTTTGGCTGCAAAAGTGGAAGTACACTTTAAATATAGGAACCTCCATACCCAAACAACATTGCTACAGAAGAAAATGAATATTTCCCATTGGACATTATCAATGGTTCAATATCCTGTCTAACAGAAAGAACTGACATGGATAATGAATACCGGTTGCATAGCTGATTGTCTCACAGCCCTGCCTTCCAGCATTACATTTTATGAAAATCAGGATTAGTATGATGTGTCACTTTAAATAAACCTCTGGCCACCTAAGCTCTGTGTACCAGGAAAGCCATGAAAGTGGGCAAAGAGTGTACAGAAAAGATAAACATGTATAGGCTTGTATTGAATTCAGTATTACATTTTTCTCAACTGTAATGAACTAATGTTTCTAGAACTTTCAAAAGGTGATTTTGTTTCTCTTTGTTTGCAACAGCAAAATGTGAACCAGCATGTCGACATGGAGGTGTATGTGTAAGGCCAAACAAGTGCTTATGTAAAAAAGGATACCTGGGCTCGCAGTGTGAGCAGGTGGACAGAAACATTCGCAGAGTGGCCAGGGCAGGTATTCTAGACCAAATCATCGATGTGACGTCATATTTGCTAGATCTCACCAGCTACATTGTATAGTTTTCGCGGACTGCTTGGATACGTTCTGAACGGGCATTTATTTTTAAACCATGTAAATTAAACAGACAAAAAAGGACTTTGTAATTCTGCTCTAAATCCCTGTGTTTTAAAATATTTTTATTAATTTAAATATATTGTCCATAAAAGTGAGTTTGTGTGTGTAATTTATGAATATTTGAGTGTATATGTATGTGTGAAGATATAGACATATTCATTTATTAAACATTCTGTTATTGTAAACACTGGCTGCAAGAAGGTCATGTGAGCAACTTTATGCTTTTTGTCTATAAAGTAACATTAAAATAGGTATTTAGATGAAAATATGTCATGTGTACAGTATTTCATTTGTATTCACTGTGGGAGGGACAGGTTTTCATAAATCACTTTCTTTTCTTTTTTTATATATATAATTATCTCAGGTAATTGCATTTTTAGCTTTCACAGGTAATTTTACTATATTATCATAGTAATGCAAGTATTCTTTGCAATAAACCTGTAATTTTTAATATTACTCTTTTTCTTATGTGTCTACTTTTTGGGGAAGGGTGAGGAGGAGGTAGATCAAATACAGGATGTTCTCTGGCTTTAACAACAGTTACTGTATGTTCTGTAACCTTTACACAAGCCAGTTTTATGTAAATAGAATTGCCTCAGTAGGAGGACTAACCACCTTTTATGGGGTACAATTACAAGGAGGGGCAGAAGAATTGGCAAATGCCTGTGTTGGGTCAACCTAACCTACTTAGTCCTATTTATTAGAGTAAGAGTATTCATATAATCATAGCTCTAACACAGGAATACAGTGGACAGATGTCAAAGTATTTCAAACTGCAAAGTCACCTTTTCATACTACTTCAAGGCTATCACCCAGAATAGTTGCGGTATGGATTTGGTGGCACTGTACCTTCCATGTGGTCATAGTCTGGCCTGTGGTTCAGAGGGTGGTGGGATGTATGGTATTAAAATGTAATTTTGAGGTTCTAAATTATTTGTAGGTGAAGACAATCTTTACGATGATTTATCCAAGCTATAAGGTATGTTGTTTGCCATAATGTCTGATTTTATTTTTTTTCGCCATGTGATGGTTATTTTCACCTCTTCATGCTGAAAACAGTTGTCATAGCAAATAACAATGTTATAGCTTAGCAACATAAGCCTAATGTCTTTATTGTAAAATCTTTTGGTCAACAAAGACTCCTGGACCCCAAGTAATTTGGATGTAGTAAATCTTAAGCCAGACAAAACTTAGTTAGAAAATGCCCAAGCTGGCAAAATAAAAAAATAAGTGACATTAGTGGCTTGCTTTGATATACATAAACACAATAAAACATGTGCCTGGCTGTAATATGATTGCCAGAACCCAGACTAAACTAATAAAGTTAGATCAAATCTTTCTAAAGTGTAATAAATGTAATATCTGCTGCATGCAGCAACAACCCCCTGGTACGGTCAATCCACTGACTGGGACATCAAAGTGATGGACTAGTTCAGTAGTGAAATTGGGAATGAAATAGCAAAACACTTTGTAAAGCATTCCTGTGTTTGTATGAAATGTTCTTGGCAAGCATAATATTGCTGGGTATACAACCTCAAATTAAATATCTGGCAAAAGCTATGTACCTTAAGAACATCACTTGCTGTTACATGAATCCTCTTAGTATTTGTGTTTTCTGCCTTGGAAAGATACCTTTGTGGAACTTCAGGATGTGTTCTGTAAGATTGATGAATGGGAAATAAGCAAACGTTTCCTAATATATCAGTCAGTACTTTTTCAGTTGCTGCTGGAAGGCTTTAAATTATATTAATGCTGTTGGTCTTATGTTGTGGAATAAAATGTAATGAAGTAGGGTTTCTCTTGTGGAAGATCACTGTTTTTATCAGAGGAAGTCTGTTACCCTTAATAGTTTTCCATCACACTTGAAAGAGCTCCCAGCTGCAGATCATTGATGATAAAATAACAGATGCATGAAAATATCTAAAAATACATAATATGTTTAAAGGAAAACTCTGGTCATAAGGAAAACAATGATAGTTTTTATACATTCAAGAGATGTATTAATTATGAAACTCAACCATCTGACACTTCCTTGCAATGGAGGAGCTGCTAATATTCAGTTTATGAGATGTAAAATGTTGTGTCTGTTCCCAGCAGATTCAGGACAGCATGCTAACAACCTACATAAAGCAGAATAGAGGAGGCCTATATTATGTTCGGTCCTACTAGATTGTAATGCACTTAAGAAGAAAAGGGGCAAACACAAATTCTGATTTTTTTTATATTTATGTGTTTCTAACTGTCATGCATGGGGATCCAATAAAAGAGTTTATTTTTTCTGAAATTGCACTGGAGTTTTGTTAGCTCACTTGTATAGATGCAAAAAAGTACTGCGTGGAGTTCCCTTTTATAGCCTATGCTCCTCTAATAACAGTGTAATTTTAATTCAATACCGTTTTATGAGTAGATTGCTCAATTCAGTGTCTTCATTGGGTTGAACATAATAGGAGATGGCGGTCACTGGTTGACCCCGTCCCTTCAATGACTTAATCTGGTATGAGGAATTATTTATATTTTTATTTATTTCCCAACTTTAAAGATGAATGCACCTCCACTTACTTATGTCATGTGAAAATGGAGATTAGCTGTGACATCTGTATTGAGCTTTCATTGAACAATACTTACCATAATAGAGTGCATTCATAATGCAGCACAATGTGGACTTCACTGACAGCCTGTTTAAAACAGCATTGGGAAGAATAGAGCATGAAGACCAAGTTGCCCTTTTAGCTCAGTAAAAGGTGGTCCCATTTAATCACAGTACAATTCATTGGGTAGGCAGTGTGACCAATTCCCAATGATCCAGCCTGTATTTAACAGTTAATAGCAACCTTTTGTACTCAGTCTTTTCCCTGAGAAGAAATCCATGACATGAGACGTTTCCATTATTTACATGTGATCTAATTTAGTTTTTTAAGTAAAATGTTCTATGGGTAATATGTATATGCAATAATGTATGTGTGCATTCCTTGACAATAAACCAAATGTTAATACATTGATATGTGTTGTATATAGCAAAGAGAAAATAATCTACACTCATCTTGTCGTGCTACAAGGGCAGCAATCATCTTCATACATGTATAATACAAAGCACATACAATTTTAAGATTGAAATCCACAGGATCATTTAAAAAAATATGTATTGAGCTTTTGTCTTGGACCCAGTGGAATAGGTAGCTCACTGACAAACTTGTTAGTAATGGAGAATGGTATCTAATGCTGTATCTACGCTCCCAGGTTATCAGGAAAGCCAAGAAACACATTACTTGAAAAGGAACAGTCTTTTTATTGATATTGATAATTGCAGGAAATCCTTAAGGAAAAAATAGTTTTACTATTGTAGACATGCTCTAGACTTTATTTATCTAGTCTTTACAAAACTATCCTACTTTCCAAATATCTATAGCTAATATTGGCTAATTTATACTATTATAAATATTCAGAATTTATTCAACAAACTCTCTCTATAGTTTAGTCACAAGGAGATACTTATACATATCAAATGAAATTTCCATGCAGTCATCAAGGACTCTTTGGGCAATCCAGAAAAATCCAGAACACCAAGACAAAAGTCAAATAAGTTATTCACATGGTTTAATGATTGCACATTTGCATGTGTACAAAGGCCTATAACTACAACAAAGGCTTGATGGGCCACCAATCAGAAGGGAACGAGGGCTGCTTGGTGCCGCAGGTGGTAAAAAGTAAATCTTAAGAAAATGTGTAGCTTGGTCTGGACTGATGGTGATCTTTAGAACGGGTATACATGACATGCAGAGTGAAAACATTGCAGAGATAGATAAGAAATAGTTTCCAGAAAACTGCATGTTGAAATGAGTTGTTGAAATGAGTTGTTAAAATGATTTGCCATTCCACCAACCTGACAAAATGTATAGCTTTTATTATGATAAATTTGGAACAAAAGTGTCACACATAATGAGCCATTTATCTTTAGAAATCTATATGGGTTGTCAAGCTTAAGCTAACATTTTACAGACCCAATACATTGCCTTACAGCCATACAGTCTATGACATCATCCCTAAACTGATTCTCCTTATGAATTCCATTTCCTACATGGGGGTATTGTAAGGAGCAGACACTCAGCAGGGACTGTCTGTGACCACACAGGTTATTTATGTAGTTTGGTCTATCTGCCATTTTGGAATGTAGATATGGAAACCTATATGTATGTGATAAATATACATGTCTTTATACTGTAAAGCCATTGAGAATAATGGCAGTCCAGAGTTTTTGCTGTAAGATTTAAAATTAGAAGAACCCATTTTGTAACTCTTTAATAACAATGAAAAAAATATTGGATTCCTGGAGATCCAAGCACTTTATAGTTAGCACTGATCTAAAATTATTAATGTGTATCTATACCTTTTTTTTTTTTTTTAACTTTTAGATAGAATAAGGAAAGGCTGGAACCCCTGTTGAGTTTGATTGCTGTTTGTTAGGGAGATTTCCCTTCACCTTCTGTTCTCGGACTAACATTTTACCATACAGGAAGCAAAGGGAAATCTGCAACACGGTGACAGTAAAAAAGCTGGCAATGGTTTTTTTTGTTGCTCTTAGAGAGATGTACCCCCACTTCCTGTCCTGGGGAGAACCCTTTTACCTAACAGGGAGTGAAGGAATCTCTCCAATAGAACTTCCATTAACAATGAATGCTAGAGTTCAAACCCTCTCCCACTTTATCTGAAACAAAAAAAAGGTCTGGCTATATACAGTACACAACCTAATAGTACTAGGTAGTAATGAAAAAAGAGCCACCATCCAATACATAATTAGAGTTCCTAGTGAAAAGGCCATAGGTGTTAATACATTTATGTATTTATATACATAATATTTTTACACTCCATGTAACCAAACTATTTCCACATGTTCACTGAAATATTCAACAAATCGCTAATCCATCCTTATTTTTTTATTTCCTGTTCTTGTTGTTCTTTATTCTTGTACCCTTTGCACACATTTGGGTTCCTTGTTCCTGGCCAAATGCCTTTTTTTTTTAAAATATATCGCAGTTAACAGTAAATATTCTTATAGCCCGAACGCCTTCATTTTTGGTGTAAGGTTTATTCTAATGATGTGTATCAAGCCTATTTAATAAACAAATCCAAAAGTGTAATTTTGATGTGTAGCATGTGATAACCCTTGGCAGCCCATCAGATTTTAATTAGGTGTATTCAGATTCAGGTAGAGGTGATTTCTAATTGGTTACTACAACCTACTCATTGTTGACATTTTCACTGCTTTACTAATAAAGCCCAAGTATCTGTATGTTTTGTTGTGATGGTATACTGTTGATATTATGATGACTATAAAACCACTGCTAATTGTTACCATTGATAAATAAATTTAACAAGTCAAGGCTATTTTTACCAGCAACTGCATACGACTATCAAATACAAAATATAATAAATTACCTATTTGCCCACATTCCCACATATATAATAGTTACTTGCAATGAAAACATCATGAGACAAACAATACATGCATAACCATATATTTAAAAAAAAAAATAGGTTATCTAGCACCACCACGTTGTGATGGTCATATACCAGACTGAGGCCCAATACTCCCTAAAGCATAAGTTTACCCAGTGGCGGCCGGCCGATAGGGGGCACAGGGGAGCCGCCCCCCCCCAAAAAGAAAAAGAAAAAAAAGATTTAAAAAAAAAACTCACTGGTGGCTATGGGGGGGGGGGTTCCACCCGGCAGAGGCGCCGATTGGCGGCCTTCTGGGGGGTGACCTGGGCGCAGAGCACTGCGCTCCGACACTACCCCTTTTGTGATGTCCTGGATCATGATTGGTCCAGACTGTGGATCCCTGCTAGCTGCCCGAGCAGGAGGACGGGCAGGAGCAGGGATCAGTCTGTTCATGATATTTTACATGTTACACCCTAAATAGGGGCTAAACACGTAACATGTTACGAAAGGTGAACTTATCCTTTAACCACTTTAAGACCGGAGGATTTGGCTGCTCAATGACCAGGCCCTATTTTGCGACTCGGCACTACGTTACTTTAACGGACAATTGTGCGGTCGTGCGACTCAAACTAAATTGACGTCTTTTTTTTTCCACAAATAGAACTTTCTTTTGGTGGTATTTGATCACCTGTGCGATTTTTATTTTTTGCGCTATAAACAAAAATAAGAGCGACAATTTTGAAAAAAAAAACAATATTTTCCACATTCTTTTATATGAAATTCTCCAAAAAAAATTTAAAAATCAAAATTTTTTAACATTCTAGGCCAATTTGTTTTCTGCTACATATTTTTGGTAAAACAAATATTTTGATTGGTTTGCGCAAAAGTTATTGCGTTTACTAACTATGGGAAAGATTTATGTCATTTTTATTGTTTTTTTTTTTACTAGTAATAGCGGCGATCTGCGTTTTTTTGCGGGACTGCGACATTGCGGCGGACAGATCAAGCCCCTAACTGACATTTTTTACACTTTTGGGGGTACCAGTGATATTACTACAGTAATCAGTGCTAAAAATATGCACTGCTACTGTAAAAATGACACTGGCAGGGAAGGGGTTTACTGTACTGGTGACCTAGGGGCGTGATTCTAACTGTTGAGGGGCGTGGTTTGTGAGGTCATCACAGAGACATGCGATCCTATATAGCAGGATCACATAGCCTCTGTTATCATCTAAGGGAGAATGACAGACGGCTGTGTTTACATCAGCCATCTGTCCTTTTCTGTCAGCGGCGGGAGATCGCGAGTACCCAGGAGCGGCTGCCTGCCGCAGTAAAACTGTGGTGGGCAGTCGCTAAGTGGTTAAAGAGAAACTGAATTCAATGCAATCTACAGAAAAAAAAATCGCAATCTGTACATAAAATATTCTGTCAGATGACAGCAACCCCTAAATTACAAACTGGGACATCCTTTATTATGCCCAGAAGCTTTTAGGTCCTCAGGCTCAGGGACGGGGGAATGAGGAGCTGGAAGAGGCCTCTGAAGACACAAGAGCCCTGATTTGGCTTCATTACAATCCTCAGGTGAGGGGCAATTGGAGGACAGAACAGATCCTAGGGAAGGAGAGGAGCAACCCACCCTAGGAGAAATCCTAAAAGCAGCTGCTACAGTTAAGTCTGGTAAAACACAGCTAGGAGGGCTGCATAAGGAAGTCCGCATAGTTGGTCTGCATAGTTTGTCTCCCTGAACGCTCTGAAGGTAATGACTCTATTGATATTTGGGCACAATGCCTTTATACCCTGTTTTCTGTGGAACGAGCCCACCCATTTTGGTTGCTAGGATTAGCACCTTTTCATGTTTTTTAATTTTCCTGCCCTATTGGTGGGATATTTACTTTTTTGCAACAGTTTTTTTTTAGTTTTTTTATGTTTTCTTTGGTTTGTATTTACTTCAAGCTCTGTTCCAGAACAACTGCTCATGCTCATATGGCTCCAACCTGGTTGTTCCTATGGCTCGGATGATTCCCATACCTGCTCCAACTCCGTGGCCTCCTTGGGGTGAACTTTTAGAAACACTGGACTGCTTTATTACACTCCTGCTGGGGAGGACGGTGTGCTGCTTTCTCTCTGGCCACATTACCTACTCAAGAGACTCATGTCAGAGGTCACATTAGGGTCATGGAATATTTGGGGTCTTCACTGTCCCATAAAAAGGGCCATTATGAGTGCCTCGCTTTGTAAATTCCAGCCTGCTATATGCGGGCTACAAGAAACCCACCTTACTCCTAATACTCTTTCATGTGTCCAATATGCTTGGGTGGGCCATGTGTACCATTCTACTCACACCTCATATTCACAGGGGGTGAGTGTGTTTATACACAAGTCCCTCGATTTTCAATGTTTTTTTATCCCTTCACCCTTTTCTACTACTGTGCTGAGACATTTGGCAACCGTTTTGTCTGACAAGCCTGACATCCCGCTCTTTACACTGGGAGACTTTAACAGTTGCTCACAGGTACAGATGGATAGGCATCCTCCTCCGGTTGGTTCGTCAACATCTAGAGCATCCCTCCTGGCATGTTTATTAAAGAGTTCAGATTGCAGAATTTGTGGAGGATTAGAAATCCCTGAATGCTTGTGTTTTCATTAGTGTCTAAAACTCACTCATTTTTGTCCATGATAGATTTATGTTTGAGTAACACTGCTGCACATGTAACTGTCAGTGATATCAGCTATGCATCCCCGTGGTATATCTGACCACTCCCTGGTGATGGGCCAAATGTGAGCCAGGCCTTCTACTAAACTAAAGCGGGCTTCTTGAAAAATGAACACCTTCTGGCTTAACTGGTTCTTTTTCGCAGACCGTATTAGAGAACCAAATTTCACGTTTTTTTGATAATTCTGAGTCAGATGTCCTTCTAAGATGGGAAACTTTTAAATGCTTTTTGCGTGGCAAACTTATCTCAGAGATGTAAAAAACATTAGCAAATAGGGTGAACGCCAACTATCTCAGCACGTGCAAAGACTGGAACAGAAATATATTTCTAATCCCTCCGACAAAACTAAAGAATTATGTTTGTCCGCAAAGAATGCACTTGTACGTTTGGCATCTTCTTCTGCTGACAAGAGACGTTTCTTTTGAAAGCAGCATTTTATGAGGAGGGGGAGCAAAGCGGCTGCCTGTTAGCCAAACTAGTTAATGCCTGATCTGCAGCTCCACCAATAGTGGCCCTAAAGTCTCAATCGGGCAGGCTTCTTAATACACCTGACCTGGTTGTGACTGAGCTGGTGCAATTTTACTCTGATTTGTACCAGTCTCGTATACACTACACTAACGGTGAGTTGAATATGTATCTTTCGACTCTTGAGCTGCTTAGTCTTACTGTGATACAGCAGGCACGATTGGATGCTCCTATTGATTTGGAGGAGATACAAGAGGTTGGGGTTTATTCCTGGCTTGTAAAGCACCAAGGGAAGATGGTATACCTATTGAGGTTTATAAAAATATTCAGCAATTATCCTGCCTCATTTCTTGCAAACTTTTAATGCTGCATTGAAAACTAATTGCTTTCCTGCTTCTAAGGCAATTATCGTTCTCCTACTTAAGCCCGGCAAGTCTCCCACAGATCCCAGTTCATACAGACATTTCCCTACTCCAAACAGATTTTAAGATCCTTGCAAAAGTTTTGGCTTCATGCCTGAATAAGGCTATACTCAGCATTATACACCCTGACCTGACTGGCTTCAAGCCTGGCAAGTCAACAGCCATTAACATTCGCCGGGTCTTTCTTAATATGCAGACTACTTATGAGAATAATGGGGCTCGGGCCCTACTGTCATTCGATGCGAAATAAAGCATATGATAGCAGTGAATGGCGTTATTTGTGGGTAGTACTGGAGCGCTTTCGATTTGGAGAGAGATTCATCTCCTTGGTGAGACTTCTCTATCACATCCCACAGGCAGCTATTTGGGTGGGCAGGGGTACACGACAGGGGTTCTCTCTTTCATCTCTGTTGTTTGCCCTAGCTATTGAACCGAAGCATGTAATCAAAGTTCGGATTCTAATCTGGTTCTGATTCGTGCCTCAGAGGACATAGTGGGCTTCTGGTATGGCATGCTGCATAAGAAACTTATGCTATATGCAGAGGACATGCTGGTGCTGCTGGGGGACACAGATTCCTCGTTGAGAACAGCTATGTCAGTGATCACATGTTTTGTTACCTACTCTGGCTTAACTATCAATTGGTCCAAGTCTGCATTGTTACCCTTAGAAGGCATAGTTGATCCCTCTCTGCACACATTCTGCCCCGTCCCGGTAGTTGAGTCATTTAGGGTAGTGATTGTCCCGGAATTTAGTAAGCAGCTGCAGTATATTGAGACAGGAGTAGTTAGGTAAATCGGGTAAAAAGTTAAACTCTGGAAAAGACTCTGGCTCTCTATGGTAGGAAGGGCTAACTTGGTAAAGATGATTTTAAGCCTCAACTGCAATACTTTCTCCATAATTCTGCCATAGTACTGCCTCTCAAGCTTTTTTGGACTATTAATTCCTTTTTTAGACAACTACTTTGGCGGTAAGGTTCATCTAGGATCTGCCTAGAAGAATTACAAAAAATCAAAGGAAACGGGGCATAGCATTCCGAGACCCATGGGTGTTATATTTGGCTGCTCAACTGCAGCACAAGCAGGAGGGTATGCTTAGACTAGGGCCGGCTGTTAAAACTTAGGAATTCCTCCCTGTCCATTATGCTTCACTGCACTAGATCAGCTTCACTCCGGGAAGCTTTAGAATTGCAATTGTTTGCTAAATCCAACCGTCTTTTCCCTACATATAGGTTAAGGCACAAAATCAGGGGTAAGATCAAACAGCTGCAAGGGGTAACTGGGTTTAAAAAATTCAGAAGTGGCAAAATTGACTTATGCTCCTAAGTGGGGTGCTTATGGTATTACACACATGAAACATATCTTTAGAGCGTAAAATTGCTATCCTTTCCTTCGTTACATACTTTGTAAAGTCTACCACAATCCATGTATTTTTACTATTTGCAACTGTCCCATGCAGTACAGACACAAAATCTGCCCTCTAATTTTTCTCTTTCCTCAACATCTATTTTTGGGCTGTTGCGGCCAGCAAAATAAAGAAGGGCCTTAATTGTTATGCATCCCTACTGAATATCTATTTAGAGGCCTACCACTTTAAGGCCAAGGATCTGTGGGAGTTCGATGTGGGAGACTTGTTCGATGAATAGCGGGAAAATGCGCTGGAAGCAGTGCAAACTAGTTCTCTTAATAATTCTCAGGGTTTATCAAAATTGTACCTTTTTATGCGAGTTCATTATACCCCAATAAAATAGTTTAAAATGGGGCTTTTGTCAAAACCAGTGTGTCCAAAATGTAGCAGAGATCATGGGGATCTCATCCACATGCTCTGCAGATGTCCCAAGTTACACAGATACTGGACATCTGTTCTTGCAATAGAGTATTCTACACAGACATCCCTTCTGAACCCAGGTGCTGCCTGTTGGAAGTTTTTGATGATATTATTCTAGATGCCTTTACTAAGTAAGCTTTTTTCAGGGCCTTGTTTCTGGCACATAAAATGATTCTCCTCCATTGGAAAAGCACTTCCCCTCCATCCCTTAAGGAATGGCTAGACCATATGGGTACTATTTTAAGATATGAAAAGGTTATTTACAAGCACCGTGGATGCCCTGCTAAATTTGAGAGGGTTTGGGGAGGTTGGCTTGATTCACCAGGCTTGGCCCCAGTAGACCTGATTATATATAGGATATTGGGGAAGAATGCTGTTGATTACTGAATGATGGTTATTACTATCTGACTTTGGAGTGTGCAATATTAATGCTCTATTGGCACTATCATTTCTGTTTTCAGCCAGTAGGTGGGGCTGTATGTTTTTTTTTTTTTTTCTTTTAGTGAGCTCTATGCAGTTGGAAGCTGTAATTGCCTATTTGTTTTCTACTGTTTTGTACATTACAAAGTTGCATCCTTTGTGAGTGCTTATGGAACATGTACGCTTGAATGTGTTCAGATAAAACTTTCCCACAAATTAAAAAAAAAAGGGTTAGCTCACCTTTACAGAAAAAATGTAAAGGTGAACTTAGACTGGATGCCTTCCCCACCCCCTAATCCCTGTTGGACTTACCTTTGGGTTTGCTGAGCTGTCAGCACCCTTGCAGCTGGTCCAGCGGTCCAGGGATTTGAAATTCTTGCTCTTCTCTGTGCAGTGCTTCTGGGACGCACCAGATCATATCACTGTGATGGTGCTAACTGTCAGTGTGATCCATCCCAGAAATGCTGCACAGAGAAGGGGGAGAAGAATGGGAATTTTAATTGCCAGGACCGTCGGACTGGTTGCGGGGGTGCTGACAGCTCAGCAATCCTAGAGGTAAGTACAGCGGGGACCAGAGGGTTGGTTAAGATGTTCTGTGTTAGTTCACCTTTACATTTTTTCTGTAAAAATTAACTAACACTTTAAGCATAACAGCATACACACATGGGTATAGCTTTGTCCCCCTACTAAATCACAGGTTTATTTATATTATAAATGAAACAACCAAATCAAGGTAGTGTTCTCAAAACTATACTCAATGCAAAGCCCTGGGAGGATTTGTATTCTGTCATGCTTAAGTGTCATATAAGGAAAATTACTGATAGTAGTAAACAACTTTCCTTTTTCCTGACACAAGGATAGGAGCATACACATGTCACATACACTTCAAAACAAGGGAGTGTAATGATGAATAAATTTTAATCACTGGATTAATTTGATTTATTTTGAACTGAATGTCTAAACTCAACTGAGGTCAATGCAGTTGGATCGACTTTTTAATGGGCTAGGGATGTGGACCAGTCTTCTGCCCTGCAGATTACCTCTGGGGATTAGTGTTGAGCGAACACGGACTGTATTATTCGTGTTCGTACCGAATAATTGGATTTTTTTTACCCGAACACGGACACGGACACTTTACTGTATGTTCGGGTAAAAATCCGTGTTCGGTCGTTTTATTTCCGGGTTTTGCATGCTTTGGCGCTCTTTTCATGGCGGGCTTTCAACAGCCAATCAACAATCGTTTAACTGGTGTGCCTTAAGCCATCCCAGCCATGCCTGCAAATGTCTTAGTAGCTGTGATTGGCCGTCTGAAGCATGTGACCAAGTCTTTATAAGTTCGAGGCAGCCGCCGCAGCAGCGTCATTCTGCTGCTTAGCTAAGGGACAGAGCACACATCAATGTGCTGGCTGCTGATTAGGGAAAGATAGGCAGGAAAAAAACATTTGTGTCCGGATAGAATTGAGGGACAGGTCGGAGTGTTTAGGCAGGGCGAGTTGTAGGCATTTTAGGGATAGAGTCTGCTGAATTATAGGGTCAGTGTCTTCTACAAATTACAATCGATATTGCTGTGTGGGGGGTGGGGTGAATCTGCACTCAATCCTGATCTACGATCTCTTCTCAATCCTGTTAGGGACAGAGTCTGCTGAATTTTAGGGAAACTGTGTTCTACAAACTACAATCGATATTGCTGTGTGGTGTGGGATTGGAGATAGGCAGGTGTCAGTGATCCACATCCATTTTTCTGTGTGTGAGCTGCAGTGAACACAATCTTTTTGGGCTGCAGTGAACACAATCTTTTTGGGCTGCAGTGAACACAATCTTTTTGGGCTGCAGTGAACACAATCTTTTTGGGCTGCAGTGAACACAATCTTTTTGGGGTGCAGTGAACAAAATCTTTTTGGGGTGCAGTGAACACAATCCTTTTTGGTGTGCAGTGAACACAATCTTTGTGGGGTGCAGTGAACAAAATCCTTTGTGGGGTGCAGTGAACACAATCTTTTTGGGGTGCAGTGAACACAATCTTTTTGGGGTGGAGTGAACAACATCCTTTTTGGGGTGCAGTGAACAAAATCCTTTTTGGGGTGCAGTGAACAAAATCCTTTTTGGGGTGCAGTGAACACAATCTTTTTGGGGTGCAGTGAACACAATCTTTGTGGGGTGCAGTGAACACAATCTTTTTGGGGTGGAGTGAACAACATCCTTTTTGGGGTGCAGTGAACAACATCCTTTTTGGGGTGCAGTGAACACAATCTTTGTGGGGTACAGTGAACAGAATCTTTGTGGGGTGCAGTGAACACAATCTTTGGGGGGTACAGTGAACACAATCTTTTTGGGGTGCAGTGAACACAATCTTTGTGGGGTGCAGTGAACACAATCTTTTTGGGGTGGAGTGAACAAAATCATTTTTGGGGTGCAGTGAACAACATCCTTTTTGGGGTGCAGTGATCAAAATCCTTTTTGGGGTGCAGTGAACACAATCTTTTTGGGGTGCAGTGAACAAAATCCTTTGTGGGGTGCAGTGAACAGAATCTTTGTGGGGTGCAGTGAACACAATCTTTGGGGGGGTACAGTGAACACAATCTTTTTGGGGTGCAGTGAACACAATCTTTGTGGGGTACAGTGAACAGAATCTTTGTGGGGTGCAGTGAACACAATCTTTGGGGGGTACAGTGAACACAATCTTTTTGGGGTGCAGTGAACACAATCTTTGGGGGGTACAGTGAACACAATCTTTTTGGGGTGCAGTGAACACAATCTTTGTGGGGTGCAGTGAACACAATCTTTGGGGGGGTACAGTGAACACAATCTTTTTGGGGTGCAGTGAACAACATCCTTTTAGGGTGCAGTGAACACAATCTTTGTGGGGTGCAGTGAACAACATCCTTTTAGGGTGCAGTGAACACAATCTTTGTGGGGTACAGTGAACAGAATCTTTGTGGGGTGCAGTGAACACAATCTTTGGGGGGTACAGTGAACACAATCTTTGTGAGGTGCAGTGAACACAATCTTTGTGGGGTGCAGTGAACACAATCATTGTGGGGTGCAGTGAACTCAATCTTTGTGGGGTACAGTGAACACAATCTCATACTTCTGAAGATTTGAGGGTGCTGCCTGTTCCATACTCCCCCTACTCCTCATCTAGCCTTTTAGGGGTACAAACAATAGTAATTGGGGCCTAGTGTGGTTGTGTACGTGTGATATACATACACTTTTTTTGGATCATATTTTCTATTCCGCTATTTAATCAAAAACCTTTGGGGATCAGTTAAATTGGGGGATAGTCTGTGTTGGTACGTGTGAGAGAGATCCACCTTTCCAAGTTGTTGGGGTTCATCTCATACTTCTGAAGGTTTGAGGGTGCTGCCTGTTCCATACTCCCCCTACTCCTAGCCTTTTAGGGGTACAAACAATAGTAATTGGGGCCTAGTGTGGTTGTGTACGTGTGATATACATACACTTTTTTTGGATCATATTTTCTATTCCGCTATTTAATCAAAAACCTTTGGGGATCAGTTAAATTGGGGGATAGTCTGTGTTGGTACGTGTGAGAGAGATCCACCTTTCCAAGTTGTTGGGGTTCATCTCATACTTCTGAAGGTTTGAGGGTGCTGCCTGTTCCATACCCCCCCTACTCCTCATCTAGCCTTTTAGGGGTACAAACAATAGTAATTGGGGCCTAGTGTGGTTGTGTACGTGTGATATACATACACTTTTTTTGGATCATATTTTCTATTCCGCTATTTAATCAAAAACCTTTGGGGATCAGTTAAATTGGGGGATAGTCTGTGTTGGTACGTGTGAGAGAGATCCACCTTTCCAAGTTGTTGGGGTTCATCTCATACTTCTGAAGGTTTGAGGGTGCTGCCTGTTCCATACCCCCCCTACTCCTCATCTAGCCTTTTAGGGGTACAAACAATAGTAATTGGGGCCTAGTGTGGTTGTGTACGTGTGATATACATACACTTTTTTTGGATCATATTTTCTATTCCGCTATTTAATCAAAAACCTTTGGGGATCAGTTAAATTGGGGGATAGTCTGTGTTGGTACGTGTGAGAGAGATCCACCTTTCCAAGTTTTTGGGGTTCATCTCATACTTCTGAAGGTTTGAGGGTGCTGCCTGTTCCATACTCCCCCTACTCCTCATCTAGCCTTTTAGGGGTACAAACAATAGTAATTGGGGCCCAGTGTGGTTGTGTACGTGTGATATACATACACTTTTTTTGGATCATATTTTCTATTCCGCTATTTAATCAAAAACCTTTGGGGATCAGTTAAATTGGGGGATAGTCTGTGTTGGTACGTGTGAGAGAGATCCACCTTTCCAAGTTGTTGGGGTTCATCTCATACTTCTGAAGGTTTGAGGGTGCTGCCTGTTCCATACCCCCCCTACTCCTCATCTAGCCTTTTAGGGGTACAAACAATAGTAATTGGGGCCTAGTGTGGTTGTGTACGTGTGATATACATACACTTTTTTTGGATCATATTTTCTATTCCGCTATTTAATCAAAAACCTTTGGGGATCAGTTAAATTGGGGGATAGTCTGTGTTGGTACGTGTGAGAGAGATCCACCTTTCCAAGTTGTTGGGGTTCATCTCATACTTCTGAAGGTTTGAGGGTGCTGCCTGTTCCATACCCCCCCTACTCCTCATCTAGCCTTTTAGGGGTACAAACAATAGTAATTGGGGCCTAGTGTGGTTGTGTACGTGTGATATACATACACTTTTTTTGGATCATATTTTCTATTCCGCTATTTAATCAAAAACCTTTGGGGATCAGTTAAATTGGGGGATAGTCTGTGTTGGTACGTGTGAGAGAGATCCACCTTTCCAAGTTGTTGGGGTTCATCTCATACTTCTGAAGGTTTGAGGGTGCTGCCTGTTCCATACTCCCCCTACTCCTCATCTAGCCTTTTAGGGGTACAAACAATAGTAATTGGGGCCCAGTGTGGTTGTGTACGTGTGATATACATACACTTTTTTTGGATCATATTTTCTATTCCGCTATTTAATCAAAAACCTTTGGGGATCAGTTAAATTGGGGGATAGTCTGTGTTGGTACGTGTGAGAGAGATCCACCTTTCCAAGTTGTTGGGGTTCATCTCATACTTCTGAAGGTTTGAGGGTGCTGCCTGTTCCATACCCCCCCTACTCCTCATCTAGCCTTTTAGGGGTACAAACAATAGTAATTGGGGCCCAGTGTGGTTGTGTACGTGTGATATACATACACTTTTTTTGGATCATATTTTCTATTCCGCTATTTAATCAAAAACCTTTGGGGATCAGTTAAATTGGGGGATAGTCTGTGTTGGTACGTGTGAGAGAGATCCACCTTTCCAAGTTGTTGGGGTTCATCTCATACTTCTGAAGGTTTGAGGGTGCTGCCTGTTCCATACCCCCCCTACTCCTCATCTAGCCTTTTAGGGGTACAAACAATAGTAATTGGGGCCTAGTGTGGTTGTGTACGTGTGATATACATACACTTTTTTTGGATCATATTTTCTATTCCGCTATTTAATCAAAAACCTTTGGGGATCAGTTAAATTGGGGGATAGTCTGTGTTGGTACGTGTGAGAGAGATCCACCTTTCCAAGTTGTTGGGGTTCATCTCATACTTCTGAAGGTTTGAGGGTGCTGCCTGTTCCATACCCCCCCTACTCCTCATCTAGCCTTTTAGGGGTACAAACAATAGTAATTGGGGCCTAGTGTGGTTGTGTACGTGTGATATACATACACTTTTTTTGGATCATATTTTCTATTCCGCTGTTTAATCAAAAACCTTTGGGGATCAGTTAAATTGGGGGATAGTCTGTGTTGGTACGTGTGAGAGAGATCCACCTTTCCAAGTTTTTGGGGTTCATCTCATACTTCTGAAGGTTTGAGGGTGCTGCCTGTTCCATACTCCCCCTACTCCTCATCTAGCCTTTTAGGGGTACAAACAATAGTAATTGGGGCCCAGTGTGGTTGTGTACGTGTGATAT
The DNA here is from genome assembly GCF_965119305.1 of Pelophylax lessonae. NCBI lineage: Eukaryota > Metazoa > Chordata > Amphibia > Anura > Ranidae > Pelophylax > Pelophylax lessonae. Next base: position 660,004,131 of record NC_138768.1, read on the forward strand.
ACATACACTTTTTTTGGATCATATTTTCTATTCCGCTATTTAATCAAAAACCTTTGGGGATCAGTTAAATTGGGGGATAGTCTGTGTTGGTACGTGTGAGAGAGATCCACCTTTCCAAGTTGTTGGGGTTCATCTCATACTTCTGAAGGTTTGAGGGTGCTGCCTGTTCCATACCCCCCCTACTCCTCATCTAGCCTTTTAGGGGTACAAACAATAGTAATTGGGGCCTAGTGTGGTTGTGTACGTGTGATATACATACACTTTTTTTGGATCATATTTTCTATTCCGCTATTTAATCAAAAACCTTTGGGGATCAGTTAAATTGGGGGATAGTCTGTGTTGGTACGTGTGAGAGAGATCCACCTTTCCAAGTTGTTGGGGTTCATCTCATACTTCTGAAGGTTTGAGGGTGCTGCCTGTTCCATACCCCCCCTACTCCTCATCTAGCCTTTTAGGGGTACAAACAATAGTAATTGGGGCCTAGTGTGGTTGTGTACGTGTGATATACATACACTTTTTTTGGATCATATTTTCTATTCCGCTATTTAATCAAAAACCTTTGGGGATCAGTTAAATTGGGGGATAGTCTGTGTTGGTACGTGTGAGAGAGATCCACCTTTCCAAGTTGTTGGGATTCATCTCATACTTCTGAAGGTTTGAGGGTGCTGCCTGTTCCATACCCCCCCTACTCCTCATCTAGCCTTTTAGGGGTACAAACAATAGTAATTGGGGCCCAGTGTGGTTGTGTACGTGTGATATACATACACTTTTTTTGGATCATATTTTCTATTCCGCTATTTAATCAAAAACCTTTGGGGATCAGATAAATTGGGGGATAGTCTGTGTTGGTACGTGTGAGAGAGATCCACCTTTCCAAGTTGTTGGGGTTCATCTCATACTTCTGAAGGTTTGAGGGTGCTGCCTGTTCCATACCCCCCCTACTCCTCATCTAGCCTTTTAGGGGTACAAACAATAGTAATTGGGGCCTAGTGTGGTTGTGTACGTGTGATATACATACACTTTTTTTGGATCATATTTTCTATTCCGCTATTTAATCAAAAACCTTTGGGGATCAGTTAAATTGGGGGATAGTCTGTGTTGGTACGTGTGAGAGAGATCCACCTTTCCAAGTTGTTGGGGTTCATCTCATACTTCTGAAGGTTTGAGGGTGCTGCCTGTTCCATACCCCCCCTACTCCTCATCTAGCCTTTTAGGGGTACAAACAATAGTAATTGGGGCCTAGTGTGGTTGTGTACGTGTGATATACATACACTTTTTTTGGATCATATTTTCTATTCCGCTATTTAATCAAAAACCTTTGGGGATCAGTTAAATTGGGGGATAGTCTGTGTTGGTACGTGTGAGAGAGATCCACCTTTCCAAGTTGTTGGGGTTCATCTCATACTTCTGAAGGTTTGAGGGTGCTGCCTGTTCCATACTCCCCCTACTCCTCATCTAGCCTTTTAGGGGTACAAACAATAGTAATTGGGGCCCAGTGTGGTTGTGTACGTGTGATATACATACACTTTTTTTGGATCATATTTTCTATTCCGCTATTTAATTTAACTGGGCCTCCATGCGAGACCTGTGTGCCTTGTTGCGCTGTTTTGAGTACTCCACCAACATGGCCAGTGGCAATGACGCCGTTCTCAGCTTAACTATCCCACTTCTATGCCTCCTTGAAAAAACAATTCGGGCGATGATGGAAGAGGATGTGGCACAGGATGAGGAGGAGGAGGAGGATGAAGAGGTAACATTTCCAAGGCTTTCAGGGCAGTCATTCGCAAGGGGCTCCGAGGGTGGGTTCCTGCACACGCAAACGCCAGGGACGCAATTGTCCAGCAGGGGCACAGTTCTGGAGGATGAGGAGGATGAGGAGGAGGAGGAGCTGGAGGAGGAGATGGAACCATGTTCACAGCAGGGTGGCACCCAGGCCAGCTCATGGCCATCACTGGTGCGTGGCTGGGGGGATACAGAGGACACGGACGATACACCTCCCACAGAGGACAGCCTTTCGTTGCCTCTGGGCAGCCTGGCACACATGCTCTGAAGAAACCGACTGTGTGTCGGTGAAACGCGTCAGCGTTGGTGTGGTGGCACCCCACACACTGTGTCCCCCCGTGCAGCATCATCCACATTGCTTGCCATCCTTATGGTCACTGTCAGCGGCTGTTCCCCTTTCCAGGCACCCGGCGGATCGTACTAACCGGAAGTGACGTTCTTTACTCACACCAGGAAGCTACTGAATCCCTCATGCCGTGGTAGCCGAGACCTGGGTTGAACGCCGCACGGAAGAAGCCAGTGGACCGGACTGCACAACACAACGGGACTGGGACGGAGCTTCATCCCTCTATGGATTCCATTTAAAGCCCAGTCGGATCGCATATCCATCCAAATATCTGCAGGTAAAGCTGTCCGTATTCATATACCTGTGGAACATTCCTCTGCTTCCTGTACTCAAACCTACCCTATGAGGATATCGTCCCCTCATCAGCATTTGTAACAGCGAACCCGAGCCTTCACGGGACTCAAACAGCTGACTATTACATCGATTTGCCAACTTTTTGCGAGCAACCCTCTGTCCCTTTTCATTTGGAGCCCACAGCCCCTTTACATCTCTCCTATGAGAGGACTGTTTGATCCACAGGCTTTCCTGTTCCATACACATACCTACACAGGAACACTATGAGTCATTGAGGTGACAGCGGGTTAATGTTTCACTGAAGCACGTTTTCAGGCTGTGTTATTGGATGCATCCATAGAGGTTACCACACACCACCCGGCAATCGTGCCGACTTCATTGTTCGACATATGCCGCGTGGTTTGTCAGGCTACTTTGAGTGACCTACCTATTGGCTGGTCTTAGACCTACACCACCCTTAGGGTGTATCAATAATTTTAGCCAATCTTGGTTATACTTATGCTATTTGATATGCTCCAGTCCTATTTTCATATGTGTGTAGTGCCACCTTTCATTTTATGTTTTTAATCAGTGTCATTGCAGTGTGTTTCTCCGTTACCCTGTATTGTGTCTTATTTTTATCTTTATAGGCATACGTGCCTTAATAAAATTTACCTTTTTTCATTAAAAGCTTGAGTATCCTTAGTTGGTTTTCCGTGGGGGTTCCCTCCTGGACCACCCCCACTACTTTTTGTTTTTTCACACATGAGCGATTACATGCTGCAGTGTCTCCACAACGACCGCCGAGTTGCCCACATTCTAACTTGTGCTGATTACTGGGTGGCCACGCTGCTGGATCCCCGTTACAAGGACAACGTACCGTCCTTAATTCACTCACTGGAGCGCGATCGCAAGATGCGCGAGTACAAGCGCACGCTGGTAGACGCCATGCTGCTGGCATTCCCATCTGACAGCGGGGCCACAGTGGAAGCACAAGGCAGAGGAGGAGGAGGAGGAGGTCGCCAATGCAACCAGGGCACCGCCAGCACCTCAGAAGGCAGGGTTAGCATGGCCGAAATGTGGAAAAGCTTTGTCAGCACGCCACAACAAACAGCAGCACCAGCAGCTCAGATGGAACGTCTTAGCAGGAGGCAGCATTTTACCAACATGGTGGAGCAGTATGTGTGCACACGCCTACATGTAGTGAATGACGGGTCTGCCCCCTTCAACTTCTGGGTCTCCAAATTGGGCACATGGCCTGAGCTTGCCCTTTACGCCTTGGAGGTGCTGGCGTGCCCTGCAGCCAGTGTATTATCTGAACGGGTATTTAGCACGGCTGGGGGCGTTATAACAGACAAGCGCAGCCGCCTGTCCAGAGACAATGTGGACAAGCTCACGTTCATTAAAATGAACCAGGCATGGATCCCACGGGACTTTTCCGTACCTTATGCAGAATAGCAATGGATACCGACCTTACCCACCCATTGTTCCATTTTTGCTCTTTCTCACTCTTTTGGGGTGTACCCTCATTTAAAATTTTTGAAAAGAAGCAGTGTTGGCTACCTCGTCCTCCTCCTCAGGGCCAGATTAATGTAGGGGCTATTGGAGCTGCAGCTCCAGGCCCCTACCTTTTATATAGGCCCCGGGTTGGCCATATTCACTGTTACCGCTCTTCTGTCACTTGTAAACACAGAAGTCTGGCTTCTATGCTCGCTTCCCCAGGCAGCACCCTCAGAACCTCCCCACACAGCGTGAAGGCCGGACAAGGAGGGACAGTTGGCGATGCATGGATGTGTTTATGGGCTTCAGAGACAGCATCCCATGTTGAATTAGGCATGCATGGCTGCACCCTTCCTCCTCTGGGTGCATGGCAAGGCACGGCCCTTAAGGCCCTTCAAAATCCTCAGCACCAAGCCCATGATGCTGTTAATCCGGCCCTGGTCCTCCTCCACCGCCGCTTCCACCTACACCGCCCATAGGTGTGCGCAGCCTATTGCATTAAGGTGTGCACCCCAAAGTTGAAATACACATGCATGTGTTTGCCAGCAGGGAGAGTAATGTATCGGGGCCATGTACCTGTAGGCAAGGAGAAATAGAGCAGAGCAGGTCCCAGGGAGATCTTTCCCATCTCCTCACTGGCAATGCTATGTGCCCTAGGTGATTAGGGTGTGCCCAGGCACACCCAGCACACCCTGTGCGCACGCCTATGTCACCGCCACATCCACCACCACCTCAACCTCCCTCCTACTCCATATGGGCCTCGTCCTTCAGAGATGAAGAAGAACATTGTTTTATTTTTCTGTTTTTTTTTGTTGTTTTAAGTTATTTCCCTATCCACATTTGTTTGCAGAGCACTTGCCATGCTCTTAATTACGTTTTGCTGCCATTTGCAGCACTCTAGCCCTTTCCTTTGGTGTTTTAGAGCCATTTTAGTGCCTTAAAGTTCGGGTCCCCATTGACTTCAATGGGGTTCGGTGTCCGGGAAAAGTTCGGTAAAAGTCCGGGACACGGACCCGGACTTTTTTTTAAAGTTCGGCCGAACCCGTCGAACACGGACATCTAGGTGTCCGCTCAACCCTACTGGGGATACAACTCTGAATTCTGCCTACAAGAACAAATTCGCTATGGTGGAGTTAGCCTTGAGGTTAATAAGCATCCTAAATTGCTTTGATTTACCAAGATGCAATATTTCTAGTAAATGAAGAAAGTATTTTCTTGGTCTCAATATATTTTTTTAATGTCCTTCTTTCTTAAATGGTTTGCATACGTTTGGATGATGCTGAAGAAGGGTCCTTAGGACTCCCCCATCTAGAAAATGACAGCAATATGGTGGATTACAGCCTAAGCGTTGGATATATGACACCCTTCTTCCTGAAGTGACAGCTGTAAATAATACTGTTTGTATCCATATTGAGGATAGAAAAGGGAATGAGACAGCATGCCCAACACCACTTGTAAGTTCGAAGGAGAAATACACAACCTAGGGTTCATCTCAAGGATAAATTATTGCACAGGCATTTAGTATTTGGCTCACTAACTGATAAATTGCCCACCTTGTCCCAGGGAATGAGGACTCTAAGGGTGTGCACTGTAGGGGGTAAAGGTGTACTCTATTTTTTTGAGTGTCTTGGATTGCTCACAGGAACATTATGCCCCTGCGTGGAAATGGAAATGAGTTGGCTTTTTTACTAATTAATAATCCATCCAAATTTGATCAGGGTTTAAATTAGGATGTCTTGATGACTGGCCAGTGTATAAGGATATTGAACTTTAAACATCCTGGAGAATGTGCCAAAGGGAAGACTAACAACCTAAAATTGGACCTCTAGAATGACAAAGCAAAGAAATGTGTGGTTGAGGGTGTAAAGGCTTGTGTAAATACACAACTACCAGATCTAGAGACAACATCCAACCAACATGACTGTCTTAAACCGTTACAGTCATTGACTGCAATTACTCCATGCTAAATCTTTAGAACTTGATTTCTGTTTAACCTCTTCAGATCCAGTACTAGCATTAAGTTGGAAATGGTGTTAGACAATTAAGCAACAACTATAAACCAACGATGATAAATAATTGGTGATAAAAAATAAGTGCTAGAAAATCGTGCAAAAGTCCATAAATATATAAACATATGAAATATTAAAGTCCTTAAGTGATCCAAAATTAAGGTGCTCCAGTGCCGGTAAACAATATAGTGCTCCAAAGTGAAAAGTGCCCCTCTTGGTTCGCTACTCACCACAACGCCAATATTTGGAAGCCTTAATTATATTGCACATAAGCCTTGGCACCAGGATTTTTAATGCAGGTTCTCCGTACGCCTTCCACTATATAAATAAGGGTCCGCTTGCGCATCCACCTTTATCTCCAACACACCAGACCTGTCTGCTCCCCAGGATGCATGCTCCCCAGAGAACCTGCATTAAAAATCCTGGTGCCAAGGCTTATGTGCAATATAATTAAGGCTTCCAAATATTGGCGTTGTGGTGAGTAGCGAACCAAGAGGGGCACTTTTCACTTTGGAGCACTATATTGTTTACCGGCACTGGAGCACCTTAATTTTGGATCACTTAAGGACTTTAATATTTCATATGTTTATATATTTATGGACTTTTGCACGATTTTCTAGCACTTATTTTTTATCACCAATTATTTATCATTGTTGGTTTATAGTTGTTGCTTAATTGTCTAACACCATTTTAATAGGAATTTTAACACTCACATATTATTAGAGTGTCACATATTTATTTATCTCCCTTTGGAGAAACACAGTGGTATTTATTTATTTATTTCAACAACATTGAGGGCCAGCGCTGCTTAAATTTGTGTTTTCCATTATTCCTAAGATTTTCTTAGTGTTGCAGCAGCTGCACCTCTCCTATATATTTATATACACGTTTTTCATACATAATTTATACACTTCTGTACACTTGGAGTTATATATTTTTATTTTGTGGTTTTAATTGTAAATCCATAAGCGCAGGTTTTAAATTCGTTTTTCACACTGGCATTAAGTTACCTGTCTTTTTTTTTTTTTACCAAGAATAACGCAGAATAAAAACCTTGAAACCTTTCCTGAACAGATACTGATTGGATGGCCTTCTTTCACAATAATTTTTAGATATACATGTGAACAGCCTGAGCTATTTGCATCCCTTTCTGTAGTCGTACCTAGCTTATAAGATTTGCATCCCCAAACCTTGTACTTATTTGCCCCCTGTCCACTTGTTGGTGCCAGGACCTCGATCGTGCAAGATATCATACAACATGACTCTAGATGAGCAAGGAAGAGAGTCTATAGTGGCCTCACAGACAAAGTCACTGGCCAGCTTGATCTCACTAAGCAACAACAGAACCGGTGACACATCATTAGCCAGCAATTAAAATAAAGAGGGATATTAAAAATACCCCACGCTTGCAACAAAATATAGAAATATAGTGTATTATGAACATAAAATTGTGCAAAAACTCATATGCACCATAAGCAATACTACTATATATCACTCAATCCAGCTGTAATTGGAAAGGAATATACTGTAATATACAGAATCCTTTAAAAGATGATAAAAGTCCACAATATGTAAGTCTATGTTGGCTGTAGTATTACACCATATAGGGGTGTAGATCCAGGGTACCCAATAGAGACAATCCAAGTGGGATGGTGTATTGGTAGAAGGGGTTAAGGACCACCACAGTGCTCAGGGGGGGGGGGTGTCAGGAGACTCAAAAGTTGGATCCCCTCCTACCTTACAGCAGGGGGATCATTCAGGCTTATGGAGAGTAGATTTCTCCTCCCAAGGCAAAAAAATGTGCTGCTGGTCCTCCCGCTATTCCTGGATGTAGATTTCCCTTTGCGTGGACTCTGTGGGCACCGGGTGTTAAAAAAATATAGGAAGCCTCATAGTGAAGTCTTTATGCTGAGTCCAAATCCTCCAACAGTTTGTCTTCTGATTGCTACTGTTCTTTCACCAGAGTAGAACGGTTCTCCAGACACACAGATAACGTCCTGCTCTTGAATCATCAGTATGTCTTTGGCTAAGTGGATTCGAACTTTGAAAGGCTCTTGATTATGATCTTGCAGCAAACAAATTCCTGTCTTTGCCGCTGCCCAAACACCTGGCGATCACACAGGATAAAAAGAGGGCTTTAGTCACACCGACTTAATCGCACCACTCAGAAGATGTTGCTCCCCAGTCCTATACAGAGATCTGGTTGCAGGCTCCACCCTTTCAAGTTATTAGCCAGCAATAGTTTAAATGCTACCCTTCTCAACCAGACAAGAATGACCTTGGGAATAGATGTGCCAGTGTTGACCGAAAGGCACTACCTTTGGTGACTTTTTCAACTTTGTATCTATTTTCTTTTCAGAAAATACAAAAAGGGTTCAGGAACAGGATACTACTGCTACCACCTCATGTTGTGTCCTGCAGCACTATGCCAGCTGATTCAAATAGCCACAAAAAGGATAAGAATGATTGAGTGGGGCACTTCCTAGCAAACAAATAAAACTGCAAAGTCTGCACTGCCAGACAATAGGAAAGTCACTGCTTCATTGCGCTGGTCATCTAACATTATTCAGGTATGGCCTACTGAACTTGTAAGTGAGTCAATTCTACATAATAGGCACATGACAGTTGAACAGGATGTCAGACAGGCACTATATTGGAACCAACCAAAAAAAAGGAGAAACCATACTGAACACCTGCAATAACGGGGTGCCAAAAGATGCCCAATTATACATTGAGTATCATGTGGCCATGAAAGAGGAGGCAGCTGGAATACACAAGCGCCTTTACACCCAAAGTGACCCTACACCCCAAACCTCACATGGAAAGAGGTGGCTTCCCTCATAAGGTGCCTTTAGAGACTTGTACAGAGGTTAACTTCACAACAGGATAGGCTGAACCTGCAGGGCTGGTCAATGTAACATCTGAAGTAAAGTAAAAATATAATTCCTTCTGATAAAAGCATAACCACCTGAGCATGAGGAAGAAAAGAAAAAGGCCTTAGGGTTTACAAGTTATGAGAATGAGGAATAAAAAAAAGGCCTTAGGGTTAACAAGCATCAGCCTAACATTAGTAGTCTGCAAGATTTTGGAGGGGATGTTAAGAGACTATATACAAGACTTAAGTAATGAAAATGGTATTATTAGTAGTAATCAACATGGATTCATGAAAAATCGTTCTTGCCAGACCAATCTATTAACCTTCTACGATGAAGTGAGTTGCCATCTATATAAAGGAAGGCCTGTGGATGTGGTGTATCTGGACTTTGGAAAGGCATTTGACACAGTTCCCCACAAACGCTTACTGTACAAACTAAGGTACATATGTATGGACCATAGGGTGAGTACCTGGATAGAGAACTGACTCCAGGGGGAGAGTCCAGAGGGTGGTCATAAATGGGGAGTACTCGTATTGTGTGGGTGTGGAAAGTGGGGTCCCCCAAGGTTCTGTCCTGGGACCAATTCTGTTTAATTTATTCATAAACTATCTAGAGGAGGGGATATTCAGCACAATCTCGATATTTGCGGATGATACTAAACTAAGCAGGCCAATTTCTTCTATGCAGGATGTGGAAACCTTACAAGCAGACCTGAACAAAATATTGGGGTGGGCAACTACATGGCAGATGAGGTTTAATGTTAAAAAATGTAAAGTAATGCACTTGGGCATCAGAAACACGAAAGCAAGCTTCTCACTGGGGGGGGGACCTCTGGGTGAATCTAAGATGGAAAAGGACCTGGGGGTACTAGTGGACAACAGGCTTGCCAGTGGCATGCAATGCCAAGCCGCTGCAAGCAAAGCTAGATTATTCTCCCACTCTACAAGACTCTGGTCTGGCCACATGTGGAGTATTTCGTCTAGTTCTGGGCATCGGTCCTCAGAAAGGATGTGCTGGAACTGGAGAGAGTCCAGAGAAGGGCAACAAAAATAATTAGGGGAATGAAGGACATCAGCTATGAGGAAAGACTACAAGCATTGAACTTATTCTCTCTGGAGAAGAGATGCTTGAGAGGGTATATGATATCAATGTACAAATACTGTACTGGTGATGACCCTAGCATAAGGAACAAACTATTCAGAGAAAGGAAATACAATAAGACACCTGGCAACTCAATAAAACTAGAGAAAAAACGGTTTACCCTTAAAATACGTAAGGGGTTCTTTACTGTCAGAGCCGTAAGGATGTTGAATTCTCTTCCACAAGCAGTAGTATCAGCAGGGAGCATTGATAGTTTCAAAAAACTATTCGATGGGCACCTTAAAGACCACAACATAAAGGGGTATACAATGTACGGTTAACAGCAAACACACACACATCATAGGTTGAACTGGATGGACTGATTTTTTTTTTTAACCTCACAAGCTATGTAACTATGTAGGTTATGAGAATACTTGCAGTAAGTGTTTCATTTATAGTATAACTGGTCCTGTGATTGTGTAGAGACAGAGCTATACCCATGTGTGTACACGCCTTCATGTTTGTGCCAAGAAAGTTCTTTTGAATATTTAGGCATTGTACGTCAATAAAAGGATGAAATTAAGTGCTGAGATAGAAATATAATCCTCATTTACTCCCTTCTTCATACTGCTGAAAATAAGTAACCCAGCCTTTCTTTTAACATAACAGCCAAGAAGCTTTTGACTAGCCACTCCATTTTTTAACTGAAATTGGCCAGAAGTGGCAGGACTAACGTTGTAACAAAGGTTTATTCTAAATAAAAGTTAGGGTTTTTTTCCCTAATGTATATTTACATCAGTGTTGTATACGCATCATTTTTTTTTTTTAAAGGTCTGCTTTAAAACAGACCACAGTCAGAGCTATAAATGAATGGTAAACTTAATTATTCCACATATGATTTTCTTTTATAAATAAACAATTTATTTTAGGGATGAAATGGGAACAAAAATTCAGCAAATAAAAAGTTATATATACAGTAAAATTGTAATGTGTGCCCCATGTACTGTAGCATGCTGCATATTACCTTTTTAGAGCTGAGACTGAGCATGCGTTCTTTATTTTAAAGTTAACAGATTGTGGAATTTCTATGTGACAAACAATACTTATACAAATTACATTACAATTCCTTAGAAAAATGAAAAAAAAAATGTTTATTATAGTGGTGAATGGTTAGTACTTCTTTCAGAAGTTGCATCAATTCCCCTCTCTTCTATAAAGAAGCTTTGTTGCAAAATCTATCCCTACTAGAAATATTTGTCCTCACCTCCTGTCTCTCAAGCCACAAGGATAGGAAGTAAGGGAAAATCCCCCAAACAGGTGCTTTGACAGCAACAAACACATGACACCAGTGCTAGGCCTTCTTGCCTCTATACTGTACAAACTAAGTTCAGCCACTGTATAATACCACTACTAACTAAAATGTATGGGTATGATACTGCACTTGTGGCATCAGAAACAGACTTTAGGCTTATTTCACAAAAGTAGTGCATCAGGAAAAGAACATTTATTTTAGAAAAGTGACAGTTATTTACAGTATGTTCAATGGGATTTAACAGTTACAGTCACTGGGCTGAAAATACAATACCCTGTGTTAAAGCCTTGACTGTTGAAGGCCCCAATGCAAAGTAATACTTTGGGTTACTTTTGACAGTTGTAATTGTTGTTCATCTTGTTATGATGCCACCTAACATAAATGCTTCTGTAAAGAACACATGGGACAGCTAAAGTATGAAGTGCCTACAACCGATTCTGACTGCATCTAACAATCTACCACCTCATTCACAAGCCATTTCTTCTCTGGCATTACCTAGTTTTGCTGGATCCACTTTCAGTCATTGCCAATAAGACAGGACTACATCTCATGATACAGTTCTCAAGCATCCATAGTGCTGTATGCTTCCTCTTCAAAGGTTTCCAGATGATGATCATCAAAAAGAAGGATCCTCCTGTATCCTGATCATTTCACATACTTGGAGTTTCCTCTTATCCCACTGAGGACCCCCTTAGTTCTTTACTAAGAAGGCAGTATGCTCACCATTAGGTATGTTGAGGTTATTGACTCTTATCCTTTCTGGCATCTCAAATGTGCATGGGAATTAGACCTTAGGACTACAAACAAATTTGATGTTAGGACTTTAAACAAACTTGAAGATATAACCACAAAAAAAAACATAGTAAATGCAGCATAAATAGTGGGTTTCTATATCCTGCACTGGGCAGTATTTAAATCCAAAGGAGTGTAAATTATAATATGCAAAATTAGGCCTTCACTTTTGCATTGTAGCTCTTGGAAGACAATTAGAGAGAAGATGTAAAATTTTCTGCATGCCTAAGGACAATGCTTATTAACTGCTTCAGTCCTAGAGCCTTTTCTCTCTATTAAGATTGATTTACACTTGCTTTGCTTCCCAGCATGAAAATTATACCCCCTGTCATGTTTGGCATAAAGTAACGCAACCAAATGTGACCCATTTGGGAGCCAAACACCAGGCTCATGGTTGTAGCACAGTAAAAACCTCATTAAGCTGTCAAAAAAATCCCAGAAATTAAGAAGGGGGCAGTCATACCAATTAAATGCCTGTATAGCCAGGTCCTTAGCTGGTATTAAAGAAAAAACTACAGAGACACCATGCTGCAGCTGCTCCATGTGTTCATAGGGGACTTCTATGCTGAGCTAGCCAGTACCATTCCACTTCCATCCACTAGAAGGAGCCTATGGAACATGAAGTGCCAGAGAGACTCTAATGCATAACAGGGATGGATTGCGAGAAAGCAAGTTCACTGGAGGGACTTTGATATTTTAGCAGTTAGGGGAAAGACTTCAGTTCCCAAAAGTGGGCATAACAAGTAAGAACCTAGTGGTTTTCCTTGGCAGAATAAGGAAGGATAGTCTCTTTCTGTGGGCCCACCTCAACCTAGCCGTGTGCAGTAAAAGAGCCATTATCCTGGGCCTGAGACTGCGACCTAGACAGTTGGTAGCTGATTACATAGAGAGGGGACCTGTGCTAAGGATATCACCAAAGGAGTCCCTGGTTGCCAAGGATCTGGACCAGGGTTCACTGTGCTCACAGGACTGGTGAGCGGCCACTGTTTGGCTTTACACTACCACTGCTAGCAGAGTGAGACTAACTGTTATTTAGGAACATTGTACCACTGCATGCAGAATTCCTAAAGAGACAGTATTTTACGTGCACCAGTACCAATTATGGGCCCCACCAAATAGCCGGCAGAAGGTCGAGAGCAAGGAGTCCACTAACTACTAACTGCTCTCATGGTGATCAAACAGAGGTCTCTTCCTGGCCAAGGAAACCCTTTGCAGACTGAGTACAAAAAGTGCACTTTTGGAACATTTGCCAGGCAAGTCAATTGTTCAGCCATTGCTTTATCATCATTTGACATTGTTTATGGCTGCTGTTTTTTTTTTTTTTTATATATTCCTGTGGTATACCTGTTAGCATTGAGTTACTATAACCTGAGGCTTTCTAACTGTAAATCAACTTATTAAAATTACATTTTCCTCTGATTGATTCATTATTGCATGGTTTTTCACCCTTAACCTGTGAAAATATATTCTCCTTGCATTGAACCAGTTTTGTGTCAATTTCTGGTGCCTTTGCATGCTTGTGTATATGGGTCTGCAGCTGTCGTCTATCTAGCAGGTGTATCAAAGAGTACTGAGCTGTTCACAGAGTAATGGCAAAAGAATAGAGGATCTGATACATCAAGTGGCTCCTTCAGGGGTAAGCACTACACCTGTCAGCCGCACATATACTACTTTCAAAAGCAATCCACTGCATTTTTCTGAGAACAACACAGATTGAGTCTTACTCTTAAGCACTTTTGTTTGTTCATTTTGAAGATTTTAATTGCCATATTATCTACAATGGAAATGTTATGTTCTCATTGTCAGGGCTGGGCTCGCAGCAGCTCTCTTTTCTGTGCTCAGGCTGCTCAGCTGTTGGTTAATTGTCAGCATTCATTATTTCCTCAGTGGCTCACCTGGTTATCATTATTTGCTTGTCAGTCCCGCCTAAAGCCAGCCCATTCTGGCTATTTAAGCTGCCTTGTTCATTCCTTTCCTGCCTTCGTCTTGTCAACATATATGGAGTTTCTCTGATGTGTCCCTGTGAAAGACTTTGCCCGGCAGGTGTGATTTTCCTGTATTTTATGTCTCAGTCTGATTCATGGTTCCTGACAGTAGGTGAGGGTCATTAATTCAGGAGATGCAGGCAATCCACCTAGTGGTAATGTTTTTTCCAGATTGGATGAGCAGGACCACCGCATGGATCAGTTTGCCATAGCACTACAGACGCTCCTGATTCATACTGCTCACCTGGATCCTCCCACTGTGGCTGTTCCGGTACAACCAGTGTTGCAGGCTGTCCCTGCTGCTGCTCCAGTCTCTGTGCAGGCACCCGCCACGAATATTACCTCTGTAAGAGGCATGTCTGGTTCCACCCTGCTTTCCCAGCGTTTTGGGGGAAATCCAGTTCAATGCAGAGGGGTTTTTTAACCAGGATGGAACACGCTACGAGATGCTGCTGCAGGCATTCCCCACGGACAGAAGCAAAGTAGGCTTCATTATTTCTTTGCTTTCTGATAGAGCCTTGGCCTGAGCAAACCCTCTATGGGAGATGCAAAGACCTATTGTCCGGAGTTGCCCTGAGTTTGTGGCTTCCTTTAAAAGGGTATTTGACGTTCCCACTCGCTCAACTTCTGCTGCCAAGAGCCTCATGTCCATCAAACAGAGTATGAGAACTATTGCTAATTACACCATTGAATTCCATACCCTGGCAGCAGGGGTTGCTTGGAACAATGAGGCCCTCATGGCTGCTTTTTCCCATGGTCTCTAGGATAACATTAAAGATGAGATAGCAGCCCTAGACATACCTACGGATCTGGAGAAGTTAATCACATTTGCCATTCTCATTGACTCCAGACTCTGAGAGTCCTTCCTTTAATGAGGCCCTTGTGGAAGCCTCCTGTACGCTTGGCCCCAAGCTTCACATTCCCATCCTTGCCTCCCTCACCTCCCACGCCTCCTGATACTGAGTCCGCCAGTGAACTAGAACCCATGCAGTTGGGCTTCACATATCTCTCTGCGGAGGAGAGGGCCTTTAGGTGGAGGGAGAGATTGTGCCTTTATTGTGGCCAGGCAGGTCATGTATTGAAGTCTTGTCCTACCCGTCTGGGAAACGCCCGCACCTGAGGTCCTGTAGGGGACAGACCTTAGGTGACGTTTGTGCGTCCTCGGTTATCCTGAAGGATAAGCCTCTAATTCCAGTTACCCTATCTTGTGTCTGAATCATCCATCGATACACAGGCTCTAATGGATTCTTGGGCTGCAAGCCTGTTCATAGATAGTCCTTTTGTGTTTAATCACTGGATTCCGCTGCCACTCCACTTACCATTGAGGCTATTGATAAGAGACATTTACAGCCTGCCCATGTGACACATGAGACTGCTCCGTTGACTATGGCCATAGGGCTCTGCACCATGAGATAATCCAATTTCAAGTCTTTTACTCACCTCACTACCTGGTGGTCATTGGTTATCCTTGGTTACAGAGGCATCGTGTTTAGGATCGTTCCTGGTCGAAAAGTGGTTAAGGTCTCGTGCACCTCTTCACTCTCCTTCTTGCCAGAGGAGTACCGCAAATTTAGCGATGTCTTTGGCAAAGGTCAAGCCACTAGTTTGCCTACACAACGGTCATATGATTGCGCAATTGACCTTCAACCTGGTGCCATGCCCCCTCGTGGCTGGGTCTACCCTTTGTCTGTCTCTGAGGATAAAGCCATGTAGGACTATGTTGCCTATTCACTTTCTCAAGGATTAATCCACAAGTCCTCGTCTCCTGCCAGTGCTGGCACATCCTGATCCTACATTACCCTTCATTCTTGAGTTTGATGCACCTGATACTGAAGTAGGCGCCCTTCTAACTCAACGTCCTACCTCTGAGAGCACTTTGCATCCTTGTGGCTACTTTTTTAAGATGGAGATGTGAAGTCCATAAAAGTCCAAAATAATATTATTGATAAATTCCAGGACCAAGCTCCCTTAAGGGTATGTGCTTACCAGATGAAGGTAAGGAAAAGGCAGTCTCGCTGCGTGGAAACTTGTCACCTTGACAGTAGATCCAAGCTTCTATGATCGATCAACTCAGTGGACATGGGATCATGAAAAGCAAAAAAAAGTACCGCAATAGCGTAAAACCCAACAAACAAATTGTGACTATCACCATAGGTGTGGGTAAATAAAAATTGTGATGTGATATGACCTCCACCCCAATAAAAAAATAAATAAATCATGCAAAAATATAGGGAATTTAGGGTGAATAACCCCTACCAGAGAGGTTAAGGGTTGACGCCTTAAGTGATTAGTGTGTATCGGTTGGAGTAGCCTCTTACCAAACAGAAAAAATAATGACACAGTGTTTTGGTAAGAGGCTACTCCAACCGATACACACTAATCACTTAAGGCGTCAACCCTTAACCTCTCTGGTAGGGGTTATTCACCCTAAATTCCCTATATTTTTGCATGATTTATTTATTTTTTTATTGTGGTGGAGGTCATATCACATCACAATTTTTATTTACCCACACCTATGGTGATAGTCACAATTTGTTTGTTGGGTTTTACGCTATTGCGGTACTTTTTTTTGCTTTTCATGATCCCATGTCCACTGAGTTGATCGATCATAGAAGCTTGGATCTACTGTCAAGGTGACAAGTTTCCACGCAGCGAGACTGCCTTTTCCTTACCTTCATCTGGTAAGCACATACCCTTAAGGGAGCTTGGTCCTGGAATTTATCAATAATATTATTTTGGACTTTTATGGACTTCACATCTCCATCTAATATATTTAGCGCGACTTATATGTATAATATTTATTAGGGTGTGGTCACACTTGAAGTTGCTGCTGTTCTAATTTATCTGTTCCTTTAGCGCGGTTATTATTCCCTTATTCTACTTTTTTAAGAAATTGTCTCCTGCAGAATGCAGTCACTTTGACTGACCCTAAGAATCTAACATTTTTGTCGGAGGCTAAACCCTTATCTCCCAGAAGGGCATGATGGGCTCTGTTTCTGTCAAGCTTCAATGACATAGTCTCATTCTTACCTGGAACTAAGAATGTAAGGGCTGATGCATTGTCACGACAATTTTCCTCTTCCTCCAAGAATGAGTCAGTTCCGAGTCCTGTGATACCTCCAGATCTCATTCTAGCCACTATTCTCACTAGTCGCACTTCAACTTTGGGTGACAGAATTCTTGCTGCACAGATCCATTCTCCTCCTGAAAAACCTTGTGACCGCTGCTTTGTCCCTGAGAATCTCTGCACTGCTTTGCTCCAGATATACCATTCTCCCAAGGCAGCTGGTCACCCTGGGAAGAATCAGCTCATCTGGTCTATTTCTCAACAATTCTGGTGGTCTATTCTCCGCTCTGATGTAACCGCCTTCGTAGCCGCTTGTTCAGTGTGTGCCCAGAGTAATACACCACGACACCTTCCAGTGGGACTCCTACAACACATACTTAATGGAGAGAGGCCTTGGACCCACTTGTCTAGGAATTTTATTGTGGAAATACCTAACTCCCAGGGCAACACAATTATTGTTATGGTGGTTGACCGGTTCCCGAAGATGTCTCGTTGTATTCCACTTAAAAGTTGCCTACATCAAAAGAACTGGCATCCTTTTTCTCTCGGGAGATCTTTTAGTTACATGGGCTACCCAAAATTATCATCTCAGACAGGGGTAGCCAGTTTGCATCCAGCTTTTAGAGAGCATTTGTGCACAGTTGGGAATTCAGCTTTCCTTCTCCTTGGCGTATCACCCACAGTCCAATGGGGCCGCAGAACAAGACAACCAAGCCTTGGAGCAGTTCCTACTTTGCAATATTTCTGACCACCATAACAACTGGTCAGACCTCTTACCTTGGGTGGAGTTTGCTCACAATAGTGCCGCCTCCTGATCCATGTTGCCTGACACATTTGTTCCTCAAACAATTCATGTGTTAGAATAGCATCTCTGTGATCTCTGTTCCACTTGGGTGCAGGTCCAAGAGTCCTTGCGATGTGCTAGTGATAGGTATAGACTCCATGCTGACCGCCAACGCCTACCTGCGCCTTCTTACCAGGTTGGGGAGAGGGTCTGGCTGTCCTCTAGTTCCTCCTGTTTTGAACTGTATTGTAACTGTATTGTCTTCCTTCACATTGTAAAGCGCTGCGCAAACTGTTGGCGCTATATAAATCCTGTATAATAATAATAATAATAATAATCTCATAACCTCTGAATCCGTGTTCCCTCACTGAAGTTGTCACAGCGGTATATTGGGCCTTTCCATATTCTCTGTAAGGTCAACCCAGTGGCTTATGCATTAGACCTTCCTTCTAACAAACGTATTTTGAATTCACTTCATGTTTCCTTATTAAAATCTTTGGTGTGCAACCGCTTCACCACCTCGGTACCACGTCCTCACCCATTTCAAATTGAGAACCATGAGGAGAATGATATACAATCGATCATTGACTCCTGTAGGTTCCATGGGTGCATACAGTATCTTGTTCATTGGAGAGGGTACAGTCTGGAGGAACGCTCTTGTGTCTCATCCTCAGACGTACATGCTTCTGTCCTCCTCCATGCTTTCCATAGATGTTTTCCCCTCAAACCTGGTGCCCCTCCGAGGGGGGGGGGTTATTGAGGAGGGGGTAATGTCAGGGCTAGGCTCACAGCAGCTCTCTTCTCTGTGCTCAAGCTGATCAGCTATCAGGTAATTGTCAGCACTCATTGTTTCCTAAGTGGCTCACCTGGGTATCATTATCCGCTCATCAGTCCCGCCTTCAGCCAGCCCCTTCTGGCTATTTAAGCTGCCCTGTTCGTTTCTTTCCTGCCTTCGCCTTGTCAAAATATCTGGCGTTTCTCTGCTGTGTTCCTGTGAAAGACTTTGCTCGGCTGACATCCCTTCTGGTTCCTTATCCTGTACCAATGACTCAGACTCTGCTGATTTCTGGTTTCCTGGTCACTGGCTAGTCTGACTTCCCATTTTGGCTTCTGACCCCTGGCTTATGTTTTGAATACCTTTACTGTTCTGTACCATTTTTTACCATTACATTAAAGGTGTGATTTTACTGCATTTACTGTCTCAGTCTGATTAATTTTCCCCTCACAATCCCAAACTGATAGGTTTAGCAATTTCCACTCAAACTGACCCCAGTGAGTGAATGTCACTGTGGTGGGAAAATGAAGCTGCATGCTCCCTTAGTAACAAGGACAGCTCTAATTGGACTGTGTGCTTTGCAAATTTAGGATAACGACTTCCATGATGTTTCTTTGGTGGCTTGATTCAATGCCTTTACTGCTCCGAATATACACATAAATGCCATTCTGAAGACACCACTCCTGCTTAGAGAAGCTCTTCACAAGCCATCAGAAGAGACCAGACAATCTGTCTGGGTTGAGTTGGCAAACAGTTCTATAGATTTTGCTTGAAATTTGAAGTTCACAAACTTTGAGGCAAACTCCTATAGAGCATAAGTGGACCAAAGCTTCTGGCTATTTGTGGTGTTAAAGCGGAGTTCCACCCATTTTTAATAGGTTGGAATACATAGCTGTATGTAATCCCCTTTAAAACGGCTTTTACCAATGGAAACTTTTTTTTTTTTTTTTTGCTAGTAAATACCTTAATTTCGGCATTATTGCTCCTCTCCTCACTTCCTGGTCCGATCGGCGATGACGTCATTCGGCGATCCGCAGTGTCTGCTGGGATGTATTCAATTCCAGAAATCTCGGAGTAGCTGTATCTGTACTGAGCCGTGCCTGCCCCGCCTCCGCCCCGCCTCCGCCCCGCCTCCTCTCATTGAGTTGCATTGTATGAATGTATTAAGGCCGTTCTCTGCCCCGCAGAGAACAGCCTTAATACATTCATACAATGCAACTCAATGAGAGGAGGCGGGGCAGAGAACAGCCTTAATACATTCATACAATGCAACTCAAATAGAGGAGGCGAGGCGGAGGCGGGGCGGAGGCGGGGCGGAGGCGGGGCGGAGGCGGGGCGGAGGCGGGGCAGGCGCGGCTCAGTACAGATACAGCTACTGCGAGATTTCTGGAATAGAATACATCCCAGCAGACACTGCGGATCGTCGAATGACGTCATCGCCGATCGGACCAGGAAGTGAGGAGAGGAGCAATAATGCCAAAATTAAGGTATTTACTAGCAAAAAAAAAAAAAAAAAAGTTTCCATTGGTAAAAGCCATTTTAAAGGGGATTACATAGATCTAAAGTTCCAAAAATGGGTGGAACTCCACTTTAATAAGCAAGTTAATGTCTAACAAAAGGTAAAGGAAGGCTGGCGTTACCATGGGTGAACAACAATAATTTAAAAAAAATTATAAAACGTATCTTTTCCTATACACAATTTTCAGCTTGCCCTAACAGATCCAAAACACACTGACAATATGACTGCTATAGGTCCACCCTTTTATGTTGAAGATGCTAAGTTATCCAATCCTTCAAGCTATTGGCACTTGTAACTTTGCTGAACAGTGTAGAAAAGCCAGACCAACTAACCATAAGGTTTTTTTTTTTGCAATAATGAATCAACAGGACAATCCACTGTTCAATTCCCTGCATGGTAAATAAACCAATACTTAGGAAACTAACTTATTCTAAATTTCTGTCCTAAAATATGTAACTCTTTTCCCTCTAAATTTCTTGCAGCAATAACTCAACATATAAAATGCTTGAGATATATTTTTATTTTAAAGCTATACACAGGCAGGCAATCGTTTTCAGAAGGAAGACAACAAGGGCAGCCCACATATTTCTATCATGACAGGTGCACTTTAAAGGAAATTATAGAAAAATAGCTGATTTTCCTGTGAAACTGCCCGCTCCTGCATTTGTCCGGTGGATAATAGGAACTGTTTCCTTATACTAATGAACTGTAATTCTCTGATTAAAATAGATGTGTGTGATTTATGGCATGTAAGTGGAACATTAATTCCATATTACAATACCAAAGGGGTTAAGCACCAATGTGATTTAAGAGCAGCACTCTAGAGCATAATCAACAGTACATACTTAATACCCTATAATTTCCTGAAACATCATTTATTCTAAGCTAAGAACAAATCCACAGTCATTTTTATAATAGATTTGAAGTAATCTTATCCTTGCCTTAGAAACATTAAAACATTTGTTATGAAATAGGAGAAAAAAAAGAGAGCAAAAAAGAAAGCAACAGTTAAGATTAGATGGTGGGAATAAAAAAAAAAAACAAAAACAAATAATGCCATATTGTTCTCTAGAAAACCAAGAGTAGACCAATGAAAATGTTTCTGTATTCTTGTCAAATACACTGGAATCTAAATTTACAGATGGTAAATGTATTATCACCAGGACTGTGATCTTTAATATTCAGTTGTACAGTGGCACAATTTCAGTGTGCCGTGGAAACATTTTGCTGTGCTGATTTGAGGAGGGCAAGCAATTTATCATGGATTAAAAAGAACCAAAGCACATTTATTCTTGTTTTTTCTATGCTTAAAAAATGCATTTTCCAAAATGTCCTAACATCATAAAGTAGATCAATCATTTCAGTATATTTCAGGCATTACCTTATGCCCCTATTTTACATACAGACATTATGTATGATAGAAAAATGATACAAAAGTTTAGGTTCCATTACGTTCTACAGGTTTAATAGCTGTAGTTGTGCATCCATCCCTCTCACATAAGGAAATAACAAACAATACACACTAGCACTTACCCAGTTAGCTTCTTTTTGTCTTTTCTTTTTTTCTTCCATAAAGTTTAGTAAGCAAAAAACTGTAATAAACAGATTCCACAATTGATACACTGTTTGTACAAAAGGGTATGCAAATATGCACAATAGGGGTCAGTACAAATATCAACATGTGTTATACAGGGAAACCCTGGGGTGCAAACATGTTGGTAAAACTTAAATTACAGTAGGAGTTCGGTTGAATGCGAAAAAAGTATCCAAAAGTTCTGGGTTCAGATTCAACATGGGCTTATATGATAAGTGTGCCTGCCAAAGAGTGCAGTGTGTTGTGTAAGTGTCATGTTGGGCCTAGAGGTGGCCTGCACCTAGAGGGCATTGGAAATAGAGTGATCATTGTGGATTAAAGAAGCGTAGGACTCGGGTTAATAGGTTAGGGGTGGAGAATAGTAATAGTGTTCATCTGCAAGTCCAGTGGACTATATTTATAGATAAGAGAGATGAAGCTGAAAGCATGGGAAGGGAGGGAGAGCTAGAAAGTGAGAGGGGAAAAGGTAAAGGAGAGAGGAAGGGAGAGAAAAAAAAATAAGGGGTTTGAGTATTGGGCTATAAGGAGGGTAAGGAGTGCTGAGTGCTTTGCGATGTCTCGCATGACTGTCTTATTTTCCTTTATTTATCTGGAAATAAGTGTAGGGAGTTCAGGTTTGGTTATCGAGCTTGGTTGTGTAATCAGATGAAGACTGAAAGTGGAGCCAACATGCCCAAGTGGAAATGAATTTAGATGGCGTGTCTCTGGCAGTCACAATCAAACTTTCCATTTCTGCAATCTTATTCACGCATCTTTACCAGGTTGATAAAGACGGTACTTTGTTTGTGCCCCATAGAGCTGGGATGCACATTTTATCTGCATCGATTAAAGTCAGTGAAAGGGATTTCAAATACGAGGGGGTCAGGGTTTTTTTTTTTTAAACCAACATTTCCACCATTTTATATTGCAATGCTTGCAACAGTTGGGTCGAATATGGAAATTGGGGTGGGATATATACTTCCCAAAGGGCAACTGCTTAAGGGAACAAGAAGATTGATGAAAATTGACTCCCAACACTACTAGAGATTTGGCTCTAGTAGTATGGATGCAGATGGGTCCTATTATAAGGCCATAATAACCATGTACTGTGTAATTATACATGCAACTGGGTTTGTACAAGTTACCTGGGGAACTGAGATGCTATAGTGTGATAAGTTTGTTATCCCAAAAAAATTAACCTATTTCAACCTCCTGGCTGTTATCATCATGTAGCAGGTGTTGGTCTCCCATCTGGGCTCCTGTCAGTCCATTCCCCAGCATGCTCTGAGTGAGGTGATTGCCGACCATATAACCTACATATATGGCGACAAGGCGGCTCTGCTGTGCAGGATCACATACTTAGTATGTGATCCTGCACTTCCAGGTCTTGGGCATGCATACGAGCCCCTTGCAACCCACTCCCACCATGTATTTACCCGCCGTGATCTGCATTTACCACTGATTCGATTTGTTCACCAGCACACGCCGATCACTAGGCAGAGAGCCGGAACAGCGATCTGCCTATTTAAACAAAGCCATTATGTCAGTAGTGAAGGCATTGATCCTGTGTTTCTGCAAAGCAGGAACATGGATCAATGCCTTCCCCTAGTAAAAACACCTCCCACATAGTACACAAGCACTGGTTAGGCACACAGTTAACTCTTTGATCACCCCTGATACTGATGTTAACCCCTTCCCATGCAGTGTTATTAGTACAGTGACAGTGCATATTTTTTAGTATTGATCACTGCATTAGTGTAACTGCTCCCCAAAAAGTATCCAAAGTGTCTGTTAGTGTCAGATTTGTCTGCTGCAATATTGTAGTACAGCCATAAGTCGCTGATCACCAACATTACTAGTAAATAAATAGTAAATAAATAAACACAAATTCCATAAATCTATACCATAGTTTATAGACGCTATAACTTTTGCGCAAACCAATAAATAAATGCCTATTGGGATTTTTTTTTTTACCAAAAATATGTAGCAATACATATTGGCCTAAATTGATGAAGAAATTTGACTATTTAATTTTTTTAAATTTTTATGGGATACATTTTATAGCAGAAAATAAAAAAATGTTATTGGATATGTTTTATAGCAGAAAATAAAAAATATTGTTTTTTTTTTTTCCAAAATTGTCGGTCTTTTTTGTTTATAGCGCAAAAAATAAAAATTGCAGTGGTGATCAAAAGCCACCAAAAGAAAGCTTTATTTGTGGGGAAAAAAGGACATACATTTTATTTGGCTACAACGTTGTGATTGTCAGTGTCGTATCGCAAAAAATGGCCTGGTCATGAAGGGGGTTAAATCTTCGGGAGGTCAAGTGGTTAAGCCAAAACACAAATCTGTGCAGATTATGGGGTTAATTTACTAAAACCGAGGAATGCAAACTCTGGTGCAGCTCTGCGTAGAAACCAATCAGCTTGCAGGTTTTTGGTTTAAGCTTCATTGAACAAGAAGAAGTTAGAAGCTGGTTGACTACCATGCACAACTGCACCAGATTTTTTACTTTCCAGTATTAGTAAATCAATCCCTCTGTATGGCCTACAGTGTTGGCTTTTTCTGATATGTTTGTTATGATCCTATAGAAGGCACCCCTCTGTATCAATACACCTAGAAGCAAACTTCTAGCAGGGCAGGATTTAATAAACAATAAATAAACCATCTGGACTGTTGTGGAAGTTAGGGCCTCACTCTTGAACCTTTATTATACACAGGAAAGTATTACTGCCTTACTAGGATGAATAAACTCCAGCATGTGTAGTTCCTGTTGCTGGCAACCATGCAAGACTATAAGAGAAACTCACTTTGGATCAGAGATGTATAGTAACTAAGTAGAACTACTTCACTACTGTACTTAAGTACCGAAAGGCGATATCTGTACTTTCCTAGAGTAGAATTTTTTTTCTCCTACTTCCACTTTTACTTCACTACATTTTTTCGATGATTTCAATACTTCTACTCCGATATTTTTTTTTTCTGCTGCATAGTTACTCGTTACTATTATAAAAATTACCACTGCCAGAACAGTAGATGGCAGGTTTCATGAAGCTCAAAACATGTGTATTATCAGCGAATACGAAAATAAATGCTACTGTATGCATAAATAAAAGCTGCATTTGAAATAATAAAAAACAATATGATGTTCAAACTTTTGACTTCTTTCTTTAATAACTACATAACACAGTACTTGTACTTTTACTTTCAGTACTTGAGTAGCAATTTTGTTTTTCAAAACTACTGGTACTTTTACTTTCAGTACTTGAGTAGCAAAATTTTTTAAAAAAATACTTGCAATACTTAAGTACAAAAAATGTTGCATACTTTAGTACTTCTACTCAAGTCACTTTTTGATCGAGCACTTCCACTTCTACTCAAGTCACTTTTTGATCGAGCACTTGTACTTTTACTCAAATATGGGTTTTGAGGACTTTATACAACTCTGCTTTGGATGGAGTTAACCTTACAGTAAATACTGTATTCACAAAAGCATTGTTTTGGGCATTGATATGTCCTTATGTTCTACAGGACTTTTTGCCCCGGGTTTTTAAAGATCTATGTGCTGCATTGGTCTGTCTACAAATCAAGGATACAAGCAGGCACGCTTGCCATTTTCCTGCTGTCTTTGAAACGATGCCATAGGTATGCCAGCATGCTAGTTGGATGTACAGTCATTTACCACTCTTCCTAGAGCTGATTCATATACCCAAACCCACACAAATATACAAAGTTCCAACAAACATACTATATATGTAAGTTGTGACAGATATGTGAAAAGAATTAGTGTATCAGAGGATTAAAATATGACATGGACAGGAAGGCATCACTAGGAGTGATCTTCAAATGTTGCGAAGAAGAGGGTTGACTTTGGCACTGTGAGTAAATTCTAAACAACAGCTGGGGGATTCATGAGGTAATTAATGAGATCCTCTACTCAAGGGAGCCAAGAGAGGGAACGTTTCCTCTGGAAAGTGCTTCTTCCCTTCTATGAAGAGGCTGATTGTCAAATACAGAAGGTTTTCAAGACAATTTTATAGCTTTGACCACATGCATTGCAAACTACTAACAGCAATATCCTAGACAAGCGTACTCAGTAACACTATAACACACTTCAATGTTAGGCTTAACAGTTACTTCTTTATTTAAATTCGGATTTTTAACTTCCTAATTGTTAGGTTTGTGTTTAGCGGTGATGCCTTTTAATGTCGCCACATATTATATGTGACATTATGAAACCGAATTGCATAGGGAGATCCATGGATACCTTCCTGTACTAGCACAGCAGATTTGGTTTATCCCCATAATCCCTTTCATGTATTTGATGAAAATAAGATTCACAGGATGTGTCATGGTTCACACATACCTACATTTGCTTATGTGATAATTGCGACAAGGCAAATCTCTCTTCCACTTTCAGGTTCAGTCATCTGCAGCTAAAAAAGAGAAAAATGAACAGCATGGGGTGTACCCTAATGCATTATATATGGCAAAGTGGTGAAAAAAATGATAGCAATAGTTGCAATCACCTATTTTCTAACAATAGCAGGCTTATCATGGTTACCCAGGGAAACAGCATCACGCTGGCAGCGAACTGGAAATACTACACTGCTCAGATACAAAAAACAAGCGGGATTGCAGATAGTGCATTAAAAGCAATTAACTTTATTAGATTAAAAAATAATGGTTCCAATCACATTTTGGAAAATAATATACAGTGCATCCAGAAAGTATTCACAGTGTTTTCCACATTTTGTTATGTTACAGCCTTTTTCCAAATTGGATTAAATTCAATATTTTCCTTAAAATTCTACAAACATTACCCCATAATGACAACCTGAAAGAAGTTTGTTTGAAATCTTTGCAAATTTATTTAAAAAAAAAATCACATATACAGTATCCCACAAAAGTGAGTACACCCTTCACATTTTTGTAATTTTTTTTATATCTTTTCATCTAACAACACTGAAACTTTGTCTAAACCACTGGCAACAAAAGTGAGTAAACTCCTAAAATAAAATGTCCAAATTGGGCCCAAAGTGTCAATAATTTGTGTGTCCACCATTATTTTCCAGCACTGCCTTAACCCTCTTAGGCATGGAGTTCACCGGAGCTTCACAGGTTGCCACTGAAGTCCTCTTCCACTCCTTCATGACATCATTACAGAGCTAGTGGATGTTAGAGACCTTGTGCTTCTCCACCTTCTGTTTGAGGATGACCCACAGATGCTCAAAAGGGTTTAGGTCTGGAGACATGCTTGGCCAGTCTATCACCTTTATCCAGCTTGAACAAGTCTGTGTGCTTGGCTAAGGGTCTGGTATGGATTTTATGGATCCTTTTTTTTTATTTTATTTTCGCGCGTTTTTTTCAGCAATACTGACATAAACTGATATAAACTGAAGTGCCTATATATATATATATATATATATATATATATAAAACTTTGTGGTATACACTGCACTATCTGATCTCAACAAACTGTAAAAAGCAAAAATCTCTCTCCCTGCCAGCAATGTATTATTAATGACAGAATTCCACTTATAAATCACCCGCTGGCCAAGGGATTCGAACCCACAACCTCTAAATTGCAAGCCTGGTATTCTACCAGCTATGCCACCATCAAGCCCGCTTAGGGTGAACACACTCTCCCAGCAGGTGATTTATTGGAATCAGAGGTCAGAGTCCATGATAATGCGGGAACTCGAAGTTCCCGCAAAGAAGCCCCTTTGTTTGGCAAAGTTCTTACGTTCGACCAGAACTCAAAGCTCATCCCTACTAATAAGTACAGTTCTTGAAAGGAAAATATAATCCATTCCTTAAGTTGCGTAATCTGTATCTAACACTTACTCCCGAAGGAGCCACTCATGTATGGGTCTCCTGATGACAATGATCCTTTTAGCAATGCCACACTCTCTGAAAGCTGGAAAAGGTGGATTTATTTGGGCTACACTCTCAGTAAGGTAATAATAATGAAAATGGTAACAACAATAAACAATAACGAAATAAATAATCTGGTGGAAGCTAAAACCCATTGTGTCTCTCCAAAACCCCTATTAAACTTTTGGGCTCGGAGTCCTGTGTTAGAGCGCTTAGATCTATATTTTATGTATCCCACAGTAAAGAGTGATATGAACCTGTGGCATTAGTGACAACTTTGGACTTTGTAACAGCAATCTCTTACAAAATCAATGACCCTCCTCTCCTCCAGCTTGCTGGATTTCATTGACAGAAGTTACCTCTGTTTGATTACAGCAGCACAGTCTTACTCCGACACCGTGACAAGCTCTGACAACAGCAGCATCCCTGACTCAGTGGCACCCTCCTACTGTCACCTCTCATTACCAATATGAGACTGATTAGAGCCCTGGCTTCTCTTTTTTTCCTTCATTCTGCAGCACACCACCCTCCAGACACTTGGAATTCGAAACAGTTCTCCACTTATTGGAGGCTGTCTCCTGGGGACTAAATCCCCCACAGATCCAAGAGGCTCCAGCAGTTTCTCACAATTCCCAGGCTGCCCTGCAGTTGATAACAGTTTCCTCTGTATATGGGGCATTGGTCGAGGCTCTCCGTCAGTGGCCCTATTACAGGGCTTGTGTCCTCTGGGGGGCTCTCTTTTGTTTGTCTCCTGTCACCCTTATTTATAAACAAACTCTTCCCTGGTAATAACTCAGTACATAAAGATGTCCTTGTACAGCTGTGTTTTGCTTTGTGTCTTTTTAAGGCTCTTGTGGTAAAACCAAGGAAGCTTAGACCTCTGTAGTGTATTAATATGCTTTTAGTAAAAATATAGAAGACAGCCAAATATACATACAACTACGTCCTAGCAAATAAGCAGGAACCATGGTCTGTATACAATAGAAATACGGTAAAAAGATACTTAGCTGAGGTTATAGCAGCTTCACAATCTCCGTACGCAACGAGCCCAAGGGTTACTCTACAGCAGTTGCAGGAAATCGGTTGGAAATGTCATCAGGGAAAGCTTCTTCCGGCACAGATTGTCTATGCTGTTACGTCATTATAGAGTCCTCCAAACAGCTGGCCTTTCTCCACAGTCCTCAGAAAGATTCTCCTCCTTTGTTTCTGAGCATATGCTTTGTTCTCAGTCTTCCCCTCCCCCCAGTTCCTGTACATCATTTCCTGTACTAAGCTCATGGAGCAGTCCAACTAGTTCATTTGCATATCAATAGGGGAGTCCTAGCTTTTAAAATAACACATGGTCTTAAAATCCAACAATTTATTTATTCAAGCTGTAAAACCATAGCCGCACAAGCTGCCATGCTCGAGTCTACATGTCCTCTCTCCTCTCTAGCCAAATGGCTGCTTCTCCCTTCACTTGTGGCCAGGGAGAGGTGACAGCTGTTATGTGAAATGTCACAGCCCAATCTGGGCAGCTGTGGCTGGAGAATGCCACAGACTGGGGCTACACTTTAATAAGATGCAGAAATATCTTTGATACCTGGACAAATTCAATAAGTTGGGTTCGATTTGGATTCAATCCTGGGACTCAAAAGGTTCATGGACACAGTCCACTACATCAGAAGAACAGGCAGGATTTTTTGTAATACATGTGCAACTAATAATGATGACAATTTAGCATAAGCACTGTGGAATGTGGAATGAGATGGAGGCTAGTGACTGTTCCTGTACTGAGCAAGCATAGTATCCAGCTCCACTGCACTCAAAACTGGTAAACTGCCCTTGTATTTGTGTTGTGTCTTATCACACAATCTATACTGACCTGTTGTGATAAAGTGTGGGCAACTATGGGAAGTTTCAAATATCCACCCGGAGTAAATTCGAGCAATCACAAATTACATCCTAATTTTCTCATCTCTGTTGTAATACTATGCACTCTGCCCATGTTTTAAAGTTATATTTTAATAAAGAAGTGCAAATATATGGTTGAACTAAAAAAACTAATATCAAATATATTAATATCAAATATATTAATAAATAGGTTCAGCAGGCATGGACAGGGACGTTACATTTCTTTCACGGCGCACTGGGTAACTCTGCTATCAGCTGGGAAGGATGCAGGACAGGGTTCGGTGTTGCAGCTTGTTTTGCCACCACGTTTTCAAAAAGCTGGTGCTGGTTCTGCCACATCTGGCTACTCCACCACCTCTTCCTCCTCCTCCTCCTCCTCCTCCTCCATGTCCTCTTCTGCTCAAATCTCCTCTGCAGCAGCAGTGCTACCTAAGCATTCAAGGGGCTACGCAAGCAGTCAGGCTAAAAGATGCCATGCTGTGCTTCAGTTGGTCTGTCTAGGGGATAGTAGTCACAACGGTGCAGAGATTCTGCCAGCTCTGCAGAGGCAGGCTCAGAGATGGTTGATGCCATGACAGCTTAAGGCCAGGAATGGTTGTATGCGACAATGGCACCAACCTTCTTTCCGCCCTCCGACAGGGACACTTGACACGTTCCACGCTTGGCACATGTTCTGAATCTGGTGGTGCAGCATTTCTTGAGCAGATACCCGAGCTTCCAAGATCTCCTGAGGCAGGCCAGAAAAGTCTGTGGCCATTTCCGCCGTTCGTTCAATGCCAGTGCTTGCTTATCTGTCATTCAAGGGGAATTCAACCTGCCCACCAACCGCCTCATTTGTGACATGCCCACCAGGTGGAACTCAATGTTGGCAATGCTGCAGTGGCTGCACATGCAACAGAGGGCCATCAATGAGTACCTGTGTGAGTAAGGCACAAGGACAGGGTCAGGGAAGTTTGGCTTTTTTTTGCCACGCCAGTGGCTTTTGATTAAGGATGCATGCATCGTCCGGTCACCATTTGAGGAGGCCACATGGATGGTGAGCCGGGACGATGCATGCATCAGTGACACTATCCCGCTAGTCTATCTGCTGGAGCACACGCTGCGTGGAATCATGGACAGGGCACTTGAGGCAGAACAGCGGCAGGAAGAGGAGGACTTCCTTTCCTCACAAGGCCACCTTTATGCAGATATCATTCCTGCAGGGCCACAAAACACACAGGAGGAAGAGGAGGAGGAGGTTTTCGGCAGAATCGATGTAGAGGAGGAGGATAGCATACAGCAGATTCCCCAGAAACCCCCGGGAGTTGTACATGGTTGGGGAGAGGTTGCTCCTGCTGACAATGTCATCCTTAGTGACCCAGAGGACTCAGAAGCTCATGCCTCCTCCAACTTACGTTGCATGGGCTCCATGATTCTGCAAAGCCTGCGAAAGAACCCGAGGATTCGTGCTATCAAGGAGAGGGATAATTACTGGTTGGCAACCCTTCTTGATCCACGTTTCAAGAGTAAAGTTGCAGAGCTCATCCTGCCTTCACAGAGGGAGCAGAGGATATAACATCTTGAGGAGGCCTTGAAAAAAAAAATGTGTGTACTGCCTTTCCAGACACTGGGAGGTCAACATTCTCCAGACGTGTTTCTGAGGCATTGTTCAGCCAAAGGAGAAGCAGTGGAGAAGGGGTCGGCTGACTGATGCCTTTAAATAGTTCTTTTGTCCTCAGCTGCACCCAGGGCTGTTAGGTTTAAGCAACCATCACCAGCATCTCCATCATATGGTGTATGATTATCTAGGCGCAAGAGCAGACTTGGAGACCTTTCCAGCTGAGCATCCACTGGCTTACTGGGTCTTGAGAATGGACCCCTGGCCATAACTTGCTCAATATGCAATGGAGCTACTGGCCTGTCCTGCTTGCAGCATGCTTTTCCGAACGGACGTTCAGTGCTGCTGGAGGTTTTGTGACGGACAAAAGAGTGCGTCTGTCCACAGACTCTGTTGATCAGCTGACTTTCATCAAAATGAACCAGTCCTGGATCAACAAGAGCTATCAGGCCCCTGATGCTGATGTAACAGATTGAATTTGCTAGGGGTCTGTCATCCCTTGAAGACTGCATATGCTGCCTATCCTATTCCTCTACCTTGATTGTGCTAGCTTCCAACAATGTTTTTGGTTTAGGTCACTATCAACCCCCAAGGCCTAATTTTTCTGCACTTGTATGACAGATGCATACAATTTAAATGTCGTATGTCATTTTTAACGTCAGGCCTTGTCTCTGTGCCCTGCTAACTGTGAGGGGTTACGGTGTCCTGGCACCACCAACATCAAAGGCCCAATTTGTGGCACCTGTGTAGCAAATGAAATTTCAAATTTGCATGGAATTCTTACCAGCAGGTCCCATTCCTGCACCCAGCAAGAGTAACTGCGAGGCCTTGGTTACGGAGTTCAGGCACCACAAACAGCAAAGGCCCAATTTTTGGCACTTGTATAGCACATGCGATTTCAAATTTGCATAGAATTCTTACCAGCAGGTCCCATTCCTGCACCCAGCAAGAGTAACATGTCCTGGGAATACTGGGAGGGAAACTGGCTGCTGCACGCTGAGGTGGATGGCTAGGGGAAACCAGGGCCTCTGTGGCCAAGATGGGAAGATGGCCAATCCACTATGTTCTCCCTTATTGGTCTCAAGAGGAATCCCATTATAAGAGATGATGGGGAAAATACATAGATAGGACTGCAGTCCCAGGGTGAGACCAGCACATCTGTCCCTTCTACCTGAGGGTGCGTTAAATGGGACAGGTACCTCCAAAGTTAGTGATTGCTGTGGGAGGCAAAGAAGTCTATCTGGGGGTAGGCCCCACATGTGGACTGGTTGATAGAAGACTTGGGAGTATAAAACCCGCTCGCTGTGATCTGGGAAAACAAAGTAAAATTCGCTCTGCCTGTGTGCTCAATTTCCCTGGGAGGTAAACTGCCCTTAGGGCTTGTAGGTAACCTTCCGCCCAAGACATTATCCTTCTTTTTTTTAAATCAAAACTTTTTATTTTTTCACACATAGTAACTGTACAGCAAAATATAGAAAAAGAACATTGAGATTGTCACAGATTACAAATCATACATTCAGATAATAAACAGTCACTTAACACGTAACAAATATAGGAAAGGAAATTTGTTATCATTTTTTGTCATAAACAGAAAAACATAACTTAAAAATAGAAAAACCAGTACTCATAAAAGTCATAAAATAGTTTATACCAGGAGGTATACCTTTTCAACTACCGAATGCAAGAGTTAACGAGCACATAACAAGAACCCTGTGACTCTCAATGGGTTAGAGTCGTAGGAGCCTATCCATCACTAACTGTGGTGGGGCAAGACTAGGATTATTTAACCAAGGCTGCCAGATGAGATCAAACTTTGGAGCAGCATTTCTATGGTGATAGGCCAGTTGTTCCCTAAGGAGGAGGGAGTTGATATAAGCAATCCATTGTTTTTTGGTAGGCATGGTGGAAGCTATCCAGTGTCGAGCTACAAGCTTTCAAGCCAGGTACAATAACCTGGTTATCATAACATATGTACCTTCTGGGTACAATTTAACATTGATTACACCTAATAGGCACACCAGAGGGGTGGAAGGTATAGGTACCTGGGCTAGAGCACATATAAGCTGCAACACTTCCGCCCAATAAAGTTTAAGTTTTGGGCATCGTCGAATCATGTGTAAAAAATCACCCTGATGTACTTTACATTTCGAGGGCAGGGGGGGAGTCTCTCAGGCCCAATTCATACAGTCTATCAGGCATCTGATGAGCCCTATGGAGGATAAAAAGTTGCAAGAGCGTATGGGAGGCTGATATAGATACAGTATGGATCGATTCTAGGGCCATGTTCCACTGGTCATCATCTATGTCCCCAATATCTGTCACCCATTTCAATGAAACATGAATGAATGATAAAAGAGTAGTGTATACATGTGAAATCAGGCCTTTCTGAGCAGTAGCCTGGAGGACCTCCATGAGTAGAGGGGAAGTAGATACATTTAAAGTGAGTGTTTGGCATTGAATCTGTATGGCATGACGGAGCTGAAGATATTTATAGAATTGTTTAGAAGATCAGGAAAACTCTGCACATAATTGAACATGCGACTTTAAAATGTTACCATTATACAACTGAGGAAAAAAAACAAATCCCACTTTGTCTCTATGTAGAAAAGGTTTGCAATTTGTTTAGTTCAGGGTAATTTGGATTATTCCACAGGGGTGTAAACCCCAAAGGGCCCTCAATAGGAAGGAAGATGGTATACTCGGTAGACCCATCTTCAAATGGGAGCTGGCTGTTAATATAGGGTTTGACAGTGTCACCAATTGTGTTGTAGGGTCTGGGTTACCACTTCATCCCCAGCCAGCAAATTGTTGTAATTGAGATGCCAAAAAATACATCTTAGCATGTGGAACTGCTAATCCTACATTATCCTTGCCATACTGTAGAGTATACAGACTAATCCGGGCCTTTTTCCTCCTCCAGATAAGATCCCAAAATGGGAATCAATATGCTTAAACCACTGATTAGATAGCCACATTGGGGAGTTATGAAAAATGTATAAGAGCTGAGGGGCCCGGATCATGTATTAAATTAACCCGCAGACATTATCCTTCACTAATGTACTGCTCAGAGTGCCTCCCTGGCATTGAATATAGGCAACTGCTGTCCTGGTATCCAACTGCAGAGAGACTGGTCTGTCCCTGGTGTAGTGATGCAGGGAAAAGAGCACCAAAAGGGCTGCCTTAGCTTCCAGCACATTTGAGACCATCCCCAGGCTGGAAATCTCCACTTTCCCTGAACCAACAGTTTGTCCCTCAGCCTGTCTTGCTGGCGTTCGTTATAACAGTGATCCAGTCTAATGGCCCTAAGGAACGAGACTTCCTCAAAAGCTCTCTCTCCAGTCACCAATGCAAACTCCTCCTCATACTGAGCACCACTGTAATTAACTGTGCTAGGTTCTGTTTCCAACATTTAAGTATGAATGCCTCCCAAGAATCTGCACGATTTGCTGTCCAGACATCCTTGTATTGCAACCAGCCTTACTCCTACTGTGAGAGTCTGGGCATGCACACCATCAAAAGGGCTTAGCAGGTTCTTGCAGAATACTCAAGGCTTTTTGCCTATGGGTCTTGAGAAAAATTGTCTGTGTTCCGTTCCATCCCCTTCCTGAGTCCCTGGCCTGATGACTGGATCTAGGCTCCTTGGACTTACAGAAGTAGAACCTGCTGAGTTACTACCAAACAGAGTAGTGTTGGAACTTTTGGCAGTGTGGGCAGGTGCCAAGTCCTGCTGGAAAATGAAATTAGCATCTCCAAAAACCTGGTCAGCAGAGGGAAGCATGAAGTGCTCTAGAATTTCCTGGTAGAGGGCTGCGCTGACTTTGAAATTGATAAAACACAATGGACCAACTCCAGCAGATGACATGGCTCCAAAAGTCAGCACTGACAATGGAAACTTCACACTAGGCCTCATGTAACTTGGATTCTGTGCCTCTCCACTCTTCCTCCAGACTCTGGGACCTTGATTTCCAAATGAAATGCAACATTTTCCACAGTCCATGATGATTTAGGGAGCCATGTCATCTGCTGGTGTTGGTCCAATGGGTTTTTATCAAGTCCAAAGTCAGAACAGCCCTCTAAAAGGAAATTCTAGAGCACTTCATGCTTCCCTCTGCTGACCAGCTTTATGGATATGGTAATTTCATTTTCCAGCAGGACTTGGCACCTGCCCACATTGCTAAAACTACCAATACCTGATTTAATGATCATGGTATCACTGTGCTTGACCAAACTCAAACAGGCCAGCAAACTCGCCTGACCTAAACCCCATAGAGAATCTTTGGGGTAATGTCAAGAGGAAGATGAGAGGCACCAGGCCCAACAATGCACATGAGCTGAAAGCCACTTTCAAAGAAACCTGGGCTTCCATAACACCTCAGCAATGCCACAGGCTGATTGCCTCCATGCCACGCCACATTGATGCAGTAATTCATGCAAAAGGAGCCCTGACCAAGTATTGAGTGCATACTATAATGTACATGGACATACTTTTCAGTAAGCCAACATTTCTGTATTAACCACTTAAGCCCCAGGCCTATTTTTGACACTTTTTGTTTACAAGTTAAAATCAGTATTTTTTGCTAGAAAATTACTTAGCACCCCCAAACATTATATATATTTTTTTAGCAAAGACTCTGGAGAATAAAATGGCAGTCATTGCAATATTTTTTATCACGCGGTATTTGTACAGCGGTCTTTCAAACGCCATTTTTTTGGAAAAAATGCGAAAAATCACATTTCACTGCATTTAAAAAAAAAATAACCAGTAAAGTTAGCCCATTTATTTTTTATATTGTGAAAGATGATGTCACGCCCAGTAAATAGATACCCAACATGTTATGGTTTAAAATTGCGCACACCCGTGGAATGGCGACAAACTACGGTCAATAGAAATCTCCATAGGCGACGCTTTAAAAAATTTAAACGGTTACCAGTTTAGAGTGTAGCTCTTTTTTTTTAATTATTTCTCACCCTCTGGCGATTGTGGCGATACCTCACATGTGTGAGAAAAAAAGTATGGACCAATGGACTTTGTTGGCCCAATAACAGGACAATATGTCACGATTAAGCTCTTTTTGTGTAGTCACTGTCTTATTTTTCTTATACATTATATACTGTAGATGCTTCATATTTTCAACTAGGTGGTTGTATGGGTTTCCATATATACTGATTCTTATATTATCAGCAACAATTGTTTTTAAAGATCATGTGTTTTGTTTTTCCTTTTTGTCTGTTTTGTATATATATATATATATAATATATATATATATATATATATATATATATATATATACACTTTAATAGTTTCATAATAAAAATACTTTTTATAAAATATTGTCCTGTTATTGTGCCAACAAAGTCCATTGGTCCATACTTTTTTTCTCTTAATAATAATTGGGACGAGGCACAGAATTATCTTGGTGTCCACAGTGTCCTCCTGTGGTGACACCAATAAACCTGTACCTCACATGTGTGGTTTGAACAGTGATTTCATTCGCGGCTCAACTTCCATATACACTTTCTTTCGTGCGCGAGCTAACGGCGACGGGGGCGGCTAACATTTTTTTTTTTCCTATTTATTTTATTTTTTTCTTTAATTTTTACACAGGTTTTAAAAAAAAATAATAATAATAATCTGATCACTTTTATTGCTGTCACAGGCAATGTAAACATCCCTTGTGACAGCAATATGCAGTGACAGGTACTCTTTATGGAGTGATCGAGGGTCTAAAAGACCCTAGACCCCTCCACTACACTTCCATGTATTCAAAATGCCAAAAACTGCATTTTTGAATACACTCACTTTTTGAATCTGCCGCCTTTAGAAGCCGAGTAACCCGGAAATGACGTCATGGACGCCGCCTCCGGGTTACGTCATCGGAGACCCGATCAAAGCCGCATCCGGCTTAGATCGGGACTCCATCCAGCCGGCGGACACGCCGGCTGGTTGCTCCGGTCTCTCGGTGGGACGGGAGACCCGGGCAGAGCCGCGGAAGGCGGCGGGAGGGGGGGGGACGTCCCCTCCAGCTCGCCGGGGTAACGATCGAGCGGCTCCCGAGCTGCATCAGTCATTACTGCCGGAATGCCGACCAATGGCTCTAAACAACGGTACTGGGATGATGCCTCTAGCTAGAGGCATCATCCCGGTATAACCACGGGGTACGTCACTTTGCGGTAAGTGGTTAAAATGCTTTTTTTATTTTATTGTTCTTATGTAATATTCTAATTTTCTGAGACACTGAATTTTGGGTTTTCACTAGCTGTAAGCCATAATCATCAAAATTAAAAGAAAGAACTACTTGAAATATATCACTCTGTGTGTAGAACATTTACATAAAAAAATATATGAGTATGAATATTCTAATTTAATGAGATGCACCTGTACCTACCAAGGCCATCTGAACTGTTCCAGGAGAGAGAGAAACCTCCCCCAAGACTCCTCCTTCTATTAATGGCAAGTAGGCACTTTTTGCCTACAACTAAAAATGGCACCTGGTCTCATGGCTGGCCAGCACACATGCGAGAGCTGGTGTGGCCTGATGACGCCACCTAATGCGCCCCCTGCATAGAAAAACAGAGCTGGGCAGCTGCGTTCACCCTATAGGGATGCCAAGCTTCCTCGGGCAGCGAAGAACTGAGTCCCCGCGGAGACAAGAGGTAATGAGACACCACAGGAGGAAGAGAAAAGAAAGAAAGAGAGGGGAAAGAAAATCAACGAGTATAAGGCAAAGGAGGTGAAAGGGGACATGGGAAGGCATAGGCAAAGGTAAAGGCGACCGACCCTGTATGGCACAAGGGCACCAAACAAAAAAGGAATGAAAAAAAGATGACCCCCCATATCCCACAAACACCACAGTCACATAATTAATGGCACATTTCATTCCTGATAAGGAAACACTGCAGGCCCCATCAGGACCCATAGAAGGTGCTCCCAGGCTATGTAGCACATTTAACAGCCCAAGTACTGGTTGGGGGGCCAAACTACTGCTTTAATTATTCTATTCGCTGGTCCTGAGGGAGTGGATGAGAGGTGGAGCTCTATCACAGGTATGCTGCCATGTTGGCATCAGGTAAAACCTTGTACGTTTACAACCACTTTAAGAAAGTAAAGGAAAAATGTGAAAAGCAGTCACAAGTTCCACTTACTGGCTGGATAAAAGACTATGAAATGTTTATTTTATATTTACCTGATTGATTAAAAAATAAAATAACTAAATATACTATTTTAAAAAATATAAGGAAGAATGTTTTAAATGTTTTTTTTTTTTTTTGTAGTCCTGACCATAATAAATAAAAATATATGCAAACCAGTATACCACCTTAAGTTCAAAATATTTAGCAATGCAAATTATCAACATTACAGTTGTGCTTATAATTTTCTGCACTAGGCTTAAATAGAAGCTAAATAGCATGCTTCTCCACTTACCCATATGTCTGGCTACACAGAGCTAACTTCTATGGGATTAGCCCTTTTAATCCCTATAGTACATAGTTCTCTAGTTTAAGATCTATGGAAGTCTCCGCTGCCTGGAATGTGCCTGTTTTTCCTCTCCTACATTTACTTGTTCTGAACATTAATTGGCTAATTATCATACTTAAAATGACAAGTATGTACATTGTAACAAATAAATCACAATTTATGTACTAGAATTTGTGCAGCTATTAGTCAAATATTTCCTTCCTCCTGAAGTATGTCTGAACCATTTTAATTATTTAAGTACTTTGACTACATAAAATCCCAGTGGTCTTGAAAGAGTTTAATCACTGATAGGTTACAAACACATTTTTTTCAATTAAGCCATGGTTTTATTTATACATTTTCATTTAGTAAAAAAAAAAAATTCAAATGCTTCCATAATTTTAGAGAAAGATATTGAGCTATATAGAAAAGCTAATATTACAATGCAATATCTGTGACTTACTAAGATACTGAAAATAAATTACATAATTTATATAAACTGAGCCAAGTAAAAAAAAAAGTTTTTAGATTTCAATTTTTTTATTGATTTTATGAAAAAAGAAAAACACTCACGGTATAAACAGGCAATAATCACCATGGAAAAACAAAATTCGGTGTAACCGAAAAAAGAACTGCGCAAATGGAGTGATATTTAACAATAAATATATAAATGTGAAAAATTAGGGAATTTCTTCCTCTAGCGAGCAGCAATAAAAACGTGAAAACGCAATATGTGATAGTGAATGTGGGTTATTGCGCTCAGCAGTATACTCACAATAAAGTGCTAATGCATAAATAACATAAACATATGAACCAATTATTTAAAGGTGAATATTCCAATGAATATAGCAATAATAAAAATAATAAACATAGTCCTTGAAAAGTGCTCGGTGCAAACTTTAAGTTCCAGCAGCAAATACAATTGGACTTGATGTGAAATGCCTTCACCAATCACCATACACCCAGTGCTCGGATAAAATACTTCTTACCAAAAGAAGTTGACCCCTTAATTATAGGGGGTCATGATCGCAATGTATCTCCACAAGAGCTCCAAAATCTCCTATTACAGTCTTCACATCCAGTGTGTGATAAGCCAGAAGTAAACAGATGACTCCGAGACTCCGGACTTTGCTATAGTCATGCAGCTGTCCTCAGGTGCTGCCCTGTACACGGCCGCTGCAGCACTGCTCTGGGATCACACACAAGCCCCGCCCACTAGCCCAATGCTGCTCCACACTGGCAGCTCTCCTCTCCTCAGGCTGCTCCTCTCTGCTATCCCCCTGCAGGCTCTGCCCAGTCAGCCGGTCACGTTGATTCATAAATCATCACAGGGGATTGTATTTTTTTATAACGTGTGATAAAAAGGGGGGAGAGTCCAGCACACAGCCGGACTTCAGACTGTGCACAATGACATGTAGGGACAGCGAGAGGATAGATGGAGGATTAGGAGCCCTTCCTTTGTTTGCATGCAGTAATGGCTTGTGTGTGATCCCAGAGCAGTGCTGCAGCGGGCCGTGTACAGGGCAGCACCTGAGGACAGCTGCATGACTATAGCAAAGTCCGGAGTCTCGGAGTCATCTGTTTACTTCTGGCTTATCAGACACTGGATGTGAAGACTGTAATAGGAGATTTTGGAGCTCTTGTGGAGATACATTGCGATCATGACCCCCTATAATTAAGGGGTCAACTTCTTTTGGTAAGAAGTATTTTATCCGAGCACTGGGTGTATGGTGATTGGTGAAGGCATTTCACATCAAGTCCAATTGTATTTGCTGCTGGAACTTAAAGTTTGCACCGAGCACTTTTCAAGGACTATGTTTATTATTTTTATTATTGCTATATTCATTGGAATATTCACCTTTAAATAATTGGTTCATATGTTTATGTTATTTATGCATTAGCACTTTATTGTGAGTATACTGCTGAGCGCAATAACCCACATTCACTATCAATAATCACCATGGGAAGTAGCATACAATTAGCAATATGTAACAAGGTCAACAGAGGAAAGCAGGAATATGGCAAACTGAACAAAATAAACCCAAAGATAGTTGGTCAGTGGCTCTTGTCGTGGGCTGGAGCCGGACCAGCCGGACCGGGTGCCATCCCGCTCCATTCTAGCGCCCCCAAGGGAACACACTGCGCTTTTTGGGAGGAAGCGAACACCCTGTCTCCAACCCACTAGACCGTTTATATACATAAACAACAAACAGAGGGGTGATGGGCCACCTCCAGGCTCTCCTGCCCCATATCTATCCATTCGCTTGCATGTGCTTCCACTGTTAAGGCTCTTATAAATTCATTAGAGTAGGACTGCAGGTAATACAGGGAGCCATGGAGTGGCCCTGCAGCTTTCACATGCGTTTGCAAATGTGTGTTAACTAAACCCCTGTTTTGACGTAAACCGTTAGACAGGTTAATGTGGTTGGTAAGCAGACTGGCTAGCAGATTGAACTGGGAATTTTACCTTTGTTTGTTTCACGTTTATATACATAGCAAAGCTGCCCATCCGAAATAGATGGTGCCAAATCACCGACCAGGTAAGTTCTATAGTAGTCACAACAGGTGGTAGCAAAGGCAATAACAGCCCTAGGTAATCACATCAACCTAAGTCACAGTGTGGTAAAGAATGAAAGAGACAGAAAAGAAGGAGAAACAAGGGAGAGGTTGAGATGTAGTAGAAAAAAAGAAAGAGGAAGAAATAGAAAGAAATAGAAAGTTGGTGTCCAGGCCCACAGAAGGAGGGCTCAGGTAGCCCACACAGGCCACCCAGTCCCCCCATTAGGGGGGGTGATCCCCTTTATCCAGAACCCACCAGATATCGCACCCAAGGGTCCCAAGTCTTTTAAAGAGGCGTAGTTTATCCTGGAGGATGGCCACCATCCTCTCGTTGATCAAAAAGGTTTTTTTAAAAGAAGAAAAAGGTTAACTGTGGTCCCACTGGACCCTATATAGTAGTAGGCATATTGCTTTTATAAATAAACTGCTTCAAAACAAGTTTAGGTAAATATGAATTATAGTACAAATGTTTAAAGCACATCTTGCATCAAACTGGAAGGTCAACTTATCTTGTGGAACCCCATGTTACAAAAGCGCAGTTAAACAAAATAAACATCATTAGCAAATTAGTAAAACATCCTTACTTTACACCCCAGCTTCCAGCAAGCTAGGGGTGATGTCTCTGGGTCCTGGATTGGCTGAGGATCGCAAATCCCACAAGGCATTGCAGCACAGTGCAGAAGCATCTTTTACAAAATTATAATATGCAATATTTAACTTTTTTTTTTTTTTTTGTAGTCCAGACCATAATAACTAAATAAAGAAAATATGTACCAAACCACCATACATTCCTGGTAAAAACAAAGGGTCTTTATTTCTTTAATGATGAAAATGGCTGAACTCAGAAGGGCGTGCACTCCTGAACACAACATAAAATAATTCAGCTATGTTTGGTGCCTGGAATGTCAAGAAGGCATTTCCTTTCATTTTCATTTTTATGAAACCACTCTAAAATTGTTTAGTGGTATATATGGGAGTTTATCATCTGGGAATAAAGGAACCCCACATGGAAGAAAAATATATTTTAAAAAAACATTTTTTATTTTTCCCAAATATATTGGAAATATATTTGAAATGCTACAATTTTGGCCATATTCAATATATTTAAAAAAAAAATTCCCAAATATATTGGAAATATATTTGAAATGCTACAATGTTGGCCATATTCAATATATTTCTACATGTTTTCCCTAAATATATTGGAAATATATTTGAAATGCTACAATTTTGGCCATATTCAATATATTTCTAAATTTTTTTTCTCTAAATATATTGGAAATATATTTTTCTTCCATATGGGACATATTGTGTTTATACCCTAATATGCTACTGAATATGTATTCCTTGACTGTTATACAATTATCCAGAGTAGAGTTGAGCGTACACCTGGATGTCCGTGTTCGGCGGGTTCGGCCGAACTTGAAAAAAAAGTCCGGGTCCGTGTCCCGGACTTTTTCCGAACTTTACCCGGACACCGAACCCCATTGAAGTCAATGGGGACCTGAACTTTCAGGCACTAAAATGGCTCTAAAACACCAATGGAAAGGGCTAGAGTGCTGCAAATGGCAGCAAAACGTAGTTAAGAGCATGGCAAGTGCTTTGCAAACAAATGTGGATAGGGAAATAACTTAAAACAACAAAAAAAAACTGAAAAATAAAAATTCTTCATCTGTGAAGGACGAGGCCCATATGGAGTAGGAGGGAGGTTGAGGTGGTGGTGGATGTGGCGGTGTAGGTGGAAGCGGCGGTGGAGGAGGACGAGGTAGCCAACACTGCTTTTTTTCAGTCATTTTAAATGAGGGTACACCCCAAAAGAGTGAGAAAGATCAAAAATATAACAATGGCTGGGTAAGGTCGGTATCCATCTCTATTCTGCACAAGGTACGGAAAAGTCCTGTGGGATCCATGCCTGGTTCATTTTAATGAACGTGAGCTTGTCAACATTGTCTCTGGACAGGCGGCTGCGCTTGTCTGTGATAACGCCCCCAGCCGTGCTAAATACACGTTCAGATAATACACTGGCTGCAGGGCACGCCAGCACCTCCAAGGCGTAAAGGGCAAGCTCAGGCCATGTGCCCAATTTGGAGACCCAGAAGTTGAAGGGGGCAGACCCGTCATTCACTACACGTAGGCGTGTGCACACATACTGCTCCACCATGTTGGTGAAATGCTGCCTCCTGCTAAGACGTTCCATATGAGCTGCTGGTGCTGCTGTTTGTTGTGGCGTGCTGACAAATCTTTTCCACATTTCGGCCATGCTAACCCTGCCTTCTGAGGTGCTGGCGGTGCCCTGGTTGCGTTGGCAACCTCTTCCTCCTCCTCCTCTGCCTTGGCCTTGTGCTTCCACTGTGGCCCCGCTGTCAGGTGGGAATGCCAGCAGCATCGCTTCTACCAGCGTGCGCTTGTACTCGCGCATCTTGCGATCGCGGTCCAGTGAGTGAATTAAGGACGGTACGTTGTCCTTGTAACGGGGATCCAGCAGCGTGGCCACCCAGCAATCAGCACAAGTTAGAATG
The DNA here is from genome assembly GCF_965119305.1 of Pelophylax lessonae. NCBI lineage: Eukaryota > Metazoa > Chordata > Amphibia > Anura > Ranidae > Pelophylax > Pelophylax lessonae. The sequence goes on from NC_138768.1 coordinate 660,047,702, forward strand.
TAGGCAACTCGGCGGTCGTTGTGGAGACACTGCAGCATGTAATCGCTCATGTGTGCCAGGCTGCCCAGAGGCAACGAAAGGCTGTCCTCTGTGGGAGGTGTATCGTCTGTGTCCTCTGTATCCCCCCAGCCACGCACCAGTGATGGCCATGAGCTGGCCTGGGTGCCACCCTGCTGTGAACATGGTTCCATCTCCTCCTCCATCTCCTCATCCTCCAGAACTGTGCCCCTGCTGGACAATTGTGTCCCTGACGTTTGTGGGTGCAGGAACCCACCCTCGGAGCCATTTGCGAATGACTGCCCTGAAAGCCTTGGAAATGTTACCTCTTCATCCTCCTCCTCCTCCTCCTCATCCTGTGCCACATCCTCTTCCATCATTGCCCGAATCGTTTTTTGAAGGAGGCATAGAAGTGGGATAGTTACACTGCAGCGCTGACAGGCGAGCAGCAGCAGGGTGAGAACGCCGAAAGTGCGCACAGACGGCCCGCACTTTCTGCAGCAGCTCTAACATGCCTGGAAAAGTAGTGGGCACGACGTACTGTGGGACAGCCACCGACATAAGGCTTTTAAAGCTGTGCGTCTCCACCAGACGGAATGACAGCATTTCAAAGGCCAAGAATTTTGAAATGCTGGCATTCAGGGCCAGGGATCGTGGGTGGGTAGGGGGGTACTTCCTCTTCCTCTGAAGTGTTTGGGAGATGGAAAGCTGAACGCTTCCACGGGACATTGTGGAGATGGTTGGTGACCCAGGTGGTGGTGTTGCTGACAGATCGTCTGTTTGCGGGGTGGCAGGTGCCGGTATCACTACAGAGGTGGATGGAGAGGCCGAGACTGCAGAAGAAGAGGAAGCAGGAGGAGCCAGAGACCTTTCTTGGTTTTGAAGGTGTCTACTCCACTGCAGCTCGTGCTTTGCACTTAGATGCCTGATCATGCAGGTTGTGCTCAGGTTGAGAAGGTTTATGCCTCGCTTCAGGCTCTGATTGCACAGGGTGCAAACCACTCGTGTCCTGTCATCAGCACGTTCTGAAGAACTTCCACGCTAGAGAACTCCTTTTGAGCTGGCTTTGGTGCGCTCGGTCCCTTGCTGCGTTGGGCAGTAGCAGGCGTAGTGTCTAGGGCACGGCCGCTCCGCTTCTGCACCCTGCTCCCTCTTCTGCTGAGCTGGTGGCTCTGTGCGACCACCGCCTCTTCCTCCAAACTACTCAGGTCACCTGCATGACCTTCATTCCATGTGGGGTCGAGGACCTCATCGTCCTCCACATCATCTTCCACCCAGTCTTCACCCCTGCCCTCCTTGTCGGTCTCCACAATTCTGAGTGCCGCAGCAGTTGGCACCTGCGTTTCGTCATCATCAGAGACGTGCTGCGATGGTCCTTCCATGTACTCATCTTGAGAAATAAGTGGTTGGGCATCGCTGCACTCAATCTCTTCCACTTCTGGGGCAGGGCTAGGTGGATGGCCCTGGAAAACCCTGCTGACAGAGTCATCAAAAAGAATAAGAGACTGCTGCATGACTTGGGGCTCAGACTGCTTGCCTGATTTGCAAGGGGGTGAGGTGAAAGACGGTTGGACATTGGCTGCAGGTGCCAACTCTGACCTTTCTGCAGTAGACTGGGTGGGAGACAATGAGAAGGAACTGGAGGCACTGTCAGCAACCCAATCTACTATCGCCTGTACTTCTTCTGGCCTCATCACTTCTAGAGGCGCATGATGCCCTACCAAATACTGCTGCAGGTTCTGTCACCTACTCACACTTGAGGAAGGTGTTTCACTTGTGCGTGTAGCTGGCACAGATCGACCACGTCCTCTCCTTGCAACAGGAGCTCTACCAGCAGCACCACGACCCAGGCCACGGCCCCTATTTGACGGTCTCCTCATATTTCTGTAATTTATGATCTTGCCCTAGAAAGGTGTTTATTGAATAGCGGAACATAACAACAACAGTATCGCACAGGTGTATCTCACAGTCAAATATGCAAACTATGCCTCAATTTAATTTTTTTTACCCCAAAAGGGTGTTTATTAAATAGCGGAATAGAAAAACAGTATACAAATACAACGGGTGTATCTCACAGTCAAATATGCAAAGTATGACATAGATTTAATTTTTTTCACCCCAAAAGGGTGTATATTGAATAGCGGAATAGAAAAAAGGATATAAAATGGTGTATCTCACACGTACAAACACAGACTAGGCCCCGATTAGAATTTTTTTGTACCCTAAAGAGAGGATGAGGAAGAGGAGTAGGAGGAGTTCGGAACAGGAGGCAAACTGAAGCGCCCTGCAATCCTTGGCGGTGAAAGGAGATGCGCCAAACAAATTTAAAAGGTGTATCTCACACGTACCAATACAGACTATGCCGTAATTTAATTTTTTACACTCCAAAAGGGTGTATATTGAATAGCGGAATAGGAAAAATTTTATAAAACGGTGTATCTCACATGTACAAACACAGACTAGGCCCCGATTACAATTTTTTGTACCCTAAAGGCAGGATGAGGATGAGGAAGAGGAGTAGGAGGAGTTCGGAACAGGAGGCAAACTGAAGCACCCTGCAATCCTCGGCGGTGGAAGGAGATGCGCCAAACAAATTTAAAAAGGTGTATCTCACATGTACCGATACAGACTATGCCGTAATTTAATTTTTACACTCAAACAGGGTGTATATTGAATAGCGGAATAGAAAAATTTTTATAAAATGGTGTATCTCACACGTACAAACACAGACTAGGCGCCGATTACAATTTTTTGTACCCTAAAGGCAGGATGAGGATGATGAGTAGGAGGAGTTCGGAACAGGAGGCAAACTGAAGCACCCTGCAATCCTCGGCGGTGGAAGATGTGCCCCAAAAGATTGGAAGGTGTATCTCACATGTACCGATACAGACTATGCCGCAATTTAATTCTTTTTACCCCAAAGGGTGTAGATTGAATAGCGGAATAGAAAAAATTTTATAAAACGGTGTATCTCACACGTACAAACACAGACTAGGCCCCGATTACAATTTTTTGTACCCTGAAGGCAGGATGAGGATGAGGAGTAGGAGGAGTTCGGAACAGGAGGCAAACTGAAGCACCCTGCAATCCTCGGCGGTGGAAGATGCTCCCCAAAAGATTGGAAGGTGTATCTCACACGTACCGATACAGACTATGCTGCAATTTAATTATTTTTATCCCAAAGGGTGTAGATTGAATAGCGGAATAGAAAAAATTTTATAAAACGGTGTATCTCACACGTACAAACACAGACTAGGCCCCGATTACAATTTTTTGTACCCTAAAGGCAGGATGAGGATGATGAGTAGGAGGAGTTCGGAACAGGAGGCAAACTGAAGCACCCTGCAATCCTCGGCGGTGGAAGATGCGCCCCAAAAGATTGGAAGGTGTATCTCACACGTACCGATACAGACTATGCCGCAATTTAATTATTTTTACCCCAAAGGGTGTAGATTGAATAGCGGAATAGAAAAAAATTTATAAAACGGTGTATCTCACACGTACAAACACAGACTAGGCCCCGATTACAATTTTTTGTACCCTAAAGGCAGGATGAGGAGTAGGAGGAGTTCGGAACAGGAGGCAAACTGAAGCACCCTGCAATCCTCGGCGGTGGAAGATGCGCCCCAGAAGATTGGAAGGTGTATCTCACACGTACCGATACAGAATATGCCGCAATTTAATTATTTTTACCCCAAAGGGTGTAGATTGAATAGCGGAATAGAAAAAATTTTATAAAACGGTGTATCTCACACGTACAAACACAGACTAGGCCCCGATTACAATTTTTTGTACCCTGAAGGCAGGATGAGGATGAGGAGTAGGAGGAGTTCGGAACAGGAGGCAAACTGAAGCACACTGCAATCCTCGGCGGTGGAAGATGCGCCCCAAAAGATTGGAAGGTGTATCTCACACGTACCGATACAGACTATGCCGCAATTTAATTATTTTTACCCCAAAGGGTGTAGATTGAATAGCGGAATAGAAAAAAATTTATAAAACGGTGTATCTCACACGTACAAACACAGACTAGGCGCCGATTACAATTTTTTGTACCCGAAAAGGCAGGATGAGGATGATGAGTAGGAGGAGTTCGGAACAGGAGGCAAACTGAAGCACCCTGCAATCCTCGGCGGTGGAAGGAGATGCGCCAAACAAATTTAAAAAGGTGTATCTCACATGTACCAATACAGACTATGCCGTAATTTAATTTTTTACACTCAAAAAGGGTGTAGATTGAATAGCGGAATAGAAAAAATGTTATAAAATGGTGTATCTCACACGTACAAACACAGACTAGGCCCCGATTACAATTTTTTGTACCCTAAAGGCAGGATGAGGATAAGGAGTAGGAGGAGTTCGGAACAGGAGGCAAACTGAAGCACCCTGCAATCCTCGGCGGTGGAAGATGCGCCCCAAAAGATTGGAAGGTATATCTCACACGTACCGATATAGACTATGCCGCAATTTAATTCTTTTTACCCCAAAGGGTGTAGATTGAATAGCGGAATAGAAAAAAATTTATAAAATGGTGTATCTCACACGTACAAACACAGACTAGGCCCCGATTACAATTTTTTGTACCCTAAAGGCAGGATGAGGATGAGGAGTAGGAGGAGTTCGGAACAGGAGGCAAACTGAAGCACCCTGCAATCCTCAGCAGTGGAAGATGCGCCCCAAAAGATTGGAAGGTGTATCTCACACGTACCGATACAGACTATGCCGCAATTTAATTATTTTTACCCCAAAGGGTGTAGATTGAATAGCAGAATAGAAAAAAAATTTTAAAACGGTGTATCTATCTCACATGTACAGACCCAGACTAGGCCCTGATTACTATTTTTTGTACCCCAAAGGCAGGATGAGGAGTAGGAGGAGTTCGGAACAGGCAGGAGGCAAACTGAAACACCCTGCAATCCTCGGCGGTGTAAGATGCGCCCCAAAAATTGGAAAGGTGTATCTCACACGTACCGATACAGACTATCCCACAATTTAATTCTTTTTACCCCAAGGGTGTAGATTGAATAGCGGAATAGAAAATATGATATAAAATTGGTGATTTTTCAATAGCACATGTGAACCAAGCAGTGTCTTATGTCAGTCAGCTCTGCTGCAGGTTATGAAGGGGAAAAAAAAGAAAATTCCCCTTTAAGTATTGTAATTTTTAACTAGATTAGTACAGACTATGCCACAATTTATTTTTTTTTAACCCAAAAGGGTGTATATTGAATAGTGGAATAGAAAAAAAGTGTATAAAATTGAAAATCACTCAATAGCACATGTGAACACAGCAGTGTCTTATGTCAGTCAGCTCTGCTGCAGGCTATGAAGGGAAAAAAAAAAATAAAATTCCCCTTTAAGTTTGTAATTTTTAAATAGATTAGTACAGACTATGCCACAATTTAATTTTTTTTAACCCAAAAGGGTGTATATTGAATAGTGGAATAGAAAAAAGTGTATAAAATTGAAAATCACTCAATAGCACATGTGAACACAGCAGTGTCTTATGTCAGTCAGCTCTGCTGCAGGCTATGAACGGAAAAAAAAAAGAAAACTCCCCTTTAAGTATTGTAATTTTTAAATAGATTAGTACAGACTATGCCACAATTTATTTTTTTTTAACCCAAAAGGGTGTATATTGAATAGTGGAATAGAAAAAAAGTGTATAAAATTGAAAATCACTCAATAGCACATGTGAACACAGCAGTGTCTTATGTCAGTCAGCTCTGCTGCAGGCTATGAAGGGGAAAAAAAAAAGAAAATTCCCCTTAAAGTTTGTAATTTTTAAATAGATTAGTACAGACTATGCCACAATTTAATTTTTTTAACCCAAAAGGGTGTATATTGAATAGTGGAATAGAAAAAAGTATATAAAATTTAAAATCACTCAATAGCACATGTGAACACAGCAGTGTCTTATCACAGTCAGCACTGAAGCAAAAACGCTGCACACAACTGACTGATAAAAATAGATTTTTTTCTCCCTCCTCCTCCTCAGCGGGCTTAACTGAGGGCAAAAAGATTGTGTTCACTGCGCCACCCCCCACACAGCAAAATCGATGTAGAACACTGACCCTGCCTATTCTCCAGCCTGTCCCTAATATGATTGATAAGATCGTTCACTGGCACTGCACAACCCCCCACACAGCAAAATCGATGTAGAACACTGACCCTGCCTATTCTCCAGCCTCGCCCTAAAATGCTGTAATAACTCTCCCTGCCTGCACTCCGACCTGACCCTGCATTCTTTTCGGACAAAATTTTTCACAGAATCACTGTCTTTCCCTAATCAGCAGCCAGCACGTATGATGTGTGCTCTGTCCCTAAACTACAGCAGAATGACACAGCGCGCTGGGGCTCTCGAACTGATAAAAACATGGTCACATGCTTCAGATGGCCAATCACAGCTACTAATACATTAGTAGGCATGGCTGGGATGGCTTAAGGCACACCAGTTAAACGCTTGTTGATTGGATGTTGAAAGCCCGCCATTAAAAGCGCACCATTACATACAAAACAGGAAATAAAATGACCGAACACGGATTTTAAACCCGAACATACAGTAAAGTTTTCGGGTCCGTGTTCGGGTAACAAAAATCCAATTATTCGGTACGAACACGAATAATACAGTCCGTGTTCGCTCAACACTAATCCATAGCAATCTCTAGCCTTAACTTTAGATGACTGGTTAAAGCCTCATGGAACCTTGACCAAATTTAGTTGTTAACAAACTTTATAGGTTGAAAGGACCCTATACCTTTCTCTAAACATGGCCTCTGCCAGATGTATTTGCTCAGAGGTTTGAATTTTTTTGCTTCTAATACAAGGCTATGTGCCTTTGTGTTTCAGCTTTGGATTCAAGTCGTTTTCAAATTTGGAGCCCTTCAACTAAACAACTGAAGGTCTCAATAGTTTCTAAATGGGTAACTCCACTTTCGTGGGGAAAAAAAAAATCAGCAAATAGAGAAAAAACAATATAGCATATACAATTATGACGCAAGTCATATTGTAATTGAATGTTATTAAAAATTACCTTTCCTTTTCAATCTGCAGCTGCTGTAATTTTTGGAAAATGTAATGTAATATGGCTACCTGGAGCTGTTCTATACACAGAGTGTGTACTGACCACACCCCAGAAACATAATTTCCTGCTTGTGTGATTGGATCACCAATTTTCCCAGAAGTCTGCACTAAGATACAAGTCATTTTTTGGCATCCCCTGCAACAAAAATGTAATTTTTGGTGAGATACTCCCAATAGGAACACGTCTAAAGGGATGCAGACCCAACAGCTTTCCTCATTAGAGCCCTGCAGCTGCCACAGCTGATAGATAATTATAAAACCACTCACATTAGACCCATTCAGCCCAGGGGCACAGAGGAACAAACAATGATTTCTTCAGAATAACAAAATGTAGGAATCTGCAACAAAGTTTGTTAAAATCCCTGCAATGTACATAGATCACCCAGAGGGGAATGTTTCTTTCTCAACAAAAGTGGAGTTACATTTTACAGCTGAGCCACAGGTTTATTTCTTTAATCATTACAAAAGCTGAACTTTTTTGCTGTTTAACAGCTATCCCATTAAATATCCATCATGATGATGACCTAAATTTAACATGCAATTACTGTCCATGTCTGGCTCAGTGCTGTATTTTGGCCTAGGTCGACAAGGCCCAGGCCTAGGGCAGCACTTTACAGGGGGGCAGCAAAAAAGCCACCCCCTCCACCTGAGACTCTATTGAAGCCACATCTCTCATCCTCTCTCTCTCTCTCTCACCCCCTCTCTCTCTCACTCACACCTCTCTCTCTCTCTCTCACACCCCCTCTCTCTCACCCCTCATCTCTCTCTCTCTCTCTCTCTCTCACACATCTCTCTCTCTCTCTCAACCCCTCCTCTCTCATCCCCCCTCTCTCTCTATCTCATCCCCCCTCTCTCCCTCATCCCCCCTCCCTCTCTCTCTCTCTCACCCCCCCCCCTCTCTCTCTCTCTCTCTCATCCTCTCTCTCTCTCATCCTCTCTCACTCTCTCTCTCATCCCCCCCTCTCTCTCTCACACCCTCTCTCTCTCTCTCTCTCTCTCATCCCCCTCTCTCTCTCTCTCGCTCTCCCTCATCCCCCTCTCTCTCCCTCATCCCCCTCTCTCTCATCCCCCTCTCTCTCTCACCTCCTTCTCTCTCATCCCCCTCTCTCTCTCTCTCTCTCATCCCCCTCTCTCTCTCATCCTCTTTCTCTCTTTATTCCCCCCCCCTCTCTCTCTCTCTCTCTCATCCCCCTCTCTCTTTCTCATCCCCACCCCCTCTCTCTATCTCTCGCCCTCATCCCCCTCTCTCTCTCTCTCTCTCTCATCCTCTTTCTCTCTCTTCCCCCCCTCTCTCTCTCTCTCTCTCTCTCATCCCCCTCTCTCTCTCTCATCCCCACCCCCTCTCTCTCGCTCGCCCTCATCCCCCTCTCTCTCTCTCATCTCCCTCTCTCTCTTGCTCTCCCTCATCCCCCCTCTCCCTCTCATCCCCCCTCTCTCTCTCACCCCCCGTGTCTCTCATCCCCCTCTCTCTCTCAACCCCTCTCTCTCTCTCATCCCCCTCTCTCTCTCTCACACCCTCTCTCTCTCTCATCCCCCTCTCTCTCTCTCTCGCTCTCCCTCATCCCCCTCTCTCTCCCTCATCCCCCTCTCTCTCATCCCCCTCTCTCTCATCCCCCTCTCTCTCTCACCTCCTTCTCTCTCATCCCCCTCTCTCTCTCTCATCCCCCTCTCTCTCTCATCCTCTTTCTCTCTTTCTTCCCCCCCCCCTCTCTCTCTCTCTCTCTCATCCCCCTCTCTCTTTCTCATCCCCAACCCCTCTCTCTATCTCTCGCCCTCATCCCCCTCTCTCTCTCTCTCTCTCTCATCCCCCTCTCTCTCTCATCCTCTTTCTCTCTCTCCCCCCCTCTCTCTCTCTCTCTCTCTCTCTCTCTCATCCCCCTCTCTCTCTCTCATCCCCACCCCCTCTCTCTCGCTCGCCCTCATCCCCCTCTCTCTCTCTCATCTCCCTCTCTCTCTTGCTCTCCCTCATCCCCCCTCTCCCTCTCATCCCCCCTCTCTCTCTCACCCCCCCCTGTCTCTCATCCCCCTCTCTCTCTCAACCCCTCTCTCACCCCCCCTCTCTCTATCTCCCTCCCTCAAACATCCCCATCTCACTCTCTCATCCCCCCTCTCTCTCCCTCCCTCCCTCCCTCCCTCACCCAGCCCCCTCTCTCTCTCCCACCCCCCTCTCACATCCCTCTCGTGTTATGTCAGGGGTTCATGCTGGGACTTGTAGTCCTTCAATTTTGGAGGGAGTCACATCCGTTAAAAAGGAAGGAATGGGGCGAATTTACATAGGAGGGGGAGGGGGGCACCAAATTTTAGTCTTGCCTAGGGCAGCAGAAAACCAAACACACCACTGGTCTGGCTGTCATTATTTTTAAAACATAGGTGTTGAATTAATAAAGGCAAATAGGCTGTTTACTTTAGAAGGGAATTTTCACATTGCAAGGAAAATTTCCCTTGGCTTAGTAAATGTGGTGAGAATTCACTTTTTAAAGAAAAAGAAATCAAGTGCAAGGAAAGTATAACAAAATGTTTTTGCTTGCACACAATTGGATGATGAAAGTCAGCAGAGCTTCACCTCATTCTCTAAGCTTAGAGAAATTTCCTTTGCAAAGTAAACAGCCTATGTGACTTCAGCAAATCAACTCTACAGGGTACATTACCCATCTATTTGACAAATATTAAACAACTGAAAAAGAAACAGTGCTTGACACTTACCTTAATCATTAAGGTATGATGTATTCTCAACACACTGTGAGAGATTTAATAAAACTGGTGCACACAGAATCTGGTGCAGTTGTGCATAGTCATGAATCAGCTTCTAACTTCAGCTTGTTCAATTAAGCTTTGACAATACAACCTGGAAGTTGATTGGTTACTATGCATAACTGCTTCAGATTCTTTGTGCACCTGTTTTAAAATCTCCCCCATAGATTTCTTAGAAAAGAAAAATCAGCCTAATGAGCCCTCTCTGTTTTATTTGATTTAGATAATTGCACTTTACTCTCTAAGGCCCCTTTCACACAGGGAGTCCATTTAGATCCGCCTGTCAGTTTTTTTGGCGGATCTGAATGGGCACCCCACGCATCTCTATGGGGCATCGGATGTCAGTGGAGACATGTCCGCTAACATCCGATCCGTCAAAACCGAACAGATGGAAACCCTATTTTCCATCCGTCTGGGGGATCGGATCAGATGAGAACAGACAGACGGTCCGTTCCCATCTGATTCCCCCATAGAGATGCATGGGGACCTGACAGCTGTGTCTCCGCACACAGTGCGGAGACACAGCTGTCATCCGCCTGCTCAGCGGGGGATCGGCGCATTGATCCCCCACTGAGAAAAATGGAGTCTGCCTGACGGACTCCCTGTGTAAAAGGGGCCTAACATAACCCATAAACATAGACCTAGCCCTAAGCCATCCCCTATACTTGTCCTAAATTTTAATGTCTCAAATTATATGTTCCAAAAAACTGCATTGAAAACTGTCGCAGAATTAATTGATCTGTTTATTAAGTGTTTTTTTCCATTAGTTTATCTACACTCGGTGCTTTCTGGATTAGATCATGTTTACATTCATTTTTACATTTTTCTCCCCCCACTAAATTTTGTTTGCATGATTTCACTTCCACCTCTCTCCATATTTTATTATCGGAACACACACAAGATAATAAGTCTTAACACATTAAATACATTACCTTTGTATCCGTCACTTAAAAATCGTTAAAGAACTTTAGACAACTAAAACAAAAGTGCTAAATGTATATTAGGAATACTGTATAGACCTCATTTATGGAGGTAAAAAAAAAGAAAAACTGTGGGTATTCAGCACTCCGGCCAGTTCCCAACAGCGCCAACAAAATTAAATCTTAAAAAGAATGACTAAAAAAGAAACCTCAAGAATAAATAATACATTTAGCTGAGCAGACTCTACCTGATCTAAGTGAAGATGATATTAAATAAAGTATGCAGTTTTTAGTAATAATTAATCGTCAATACTTGATATACATACAGTACATATTAAGTATCTTAATTCAAATTTTTATACAAGTGTGAGTACTTTTATACCCAGAGCTAAGAAGGTTATTTCTAGTTAATCTACATAATGTAACATTGCTAAGATTTTAAATTGCAGAGCCTGTCAATGTAATATGGGCAGCTACAGTCAAACTGGACATTATTATTGTTGGCCTGGGTCTTAAACCAGAATGTATTGAATGCAGCTCTCCTAGACAAAGGCGATGCTTGCTAGTTCCTGTTTGTAAGGCCTCCTGTTCAACTTAGGCTAAAATGCAAGACTCAGGTGTTCAACAATGATCAATTTTAAACAATTGTTTTAAAGGGACTGTAAAGGCAGAATTTTTCTTTTTTATCTTAATGCATTCTACGCATTAAGATAAAAAAAACCTTCTGTGTGCAGCAGCCCCCTCAGCCCCCCTAATACTTACCTGGGCCAATCTTTATCCAGGGATGTTGCAGGAGATTCTCAGGTGATTGGCTTCCGCTGTTGTCAATCAAAGTCAGTCAGCCAATCAGGAAAGAGGGGGGGTGGGGGTGGGGGCGGGGGCAGGTTGCGGCTCTGTGTCTGAATGAACACAGGGAGCTGTGACTCAGCTCAGGAGCCCCTATAGCAAGCTGCTTGCTGTGTGGGCATTCAACAGCAGGGAGGGGCCAGAAGTCCAGAAGAGGGACCCGAGAAGAGGAGGATTGGGGCTGCTCTGTGCAAAACCACTGCACAGAGCAAGTAAATATAACATGCTTGTTATTTTTTTTTTCAAAAAACGCTACTTTACAATGTCTTTAATCTAAAGCTGGCCATACACTAGTATTTTTTTTTCACCAGCGGTTCGAACAAAAGGAAATTACTCGATTCCCCCATCCACACCATGGATGAGGGAATGCCTTCTGTTGCGTTATTGTATTCTAACAGTAGAGAGAATTTTCAAGAGAAATTTTTTCAAACAGGCTGGTTTTAAACAAGTCAATCAATAGATTTTTAACCAAAATGATTATACTAGGTAAGGGCCTAAGCCCTTGACAGTTTTCTATTTTGTTGTCTGTGTCCTATTAGGGAGCATTCCTTTTATGTCTTGCTATACAAATACAACAGGAAGTGAGAGGAAATCTCTGCATAGTGAGGGGAAATTTCTTTAGACATCTCCTTATACCAAGAACAGTTGCTCCTATTTGCATGGCAGCACACTTCCCCTTACTTTCTGTTGTGTGCCAGCCTTAAACCATTTGAATAAAGTAGAAAAATAGTGTTGGACCCACAGGGTTATCTCACTGGTATTGCTATCTTAAATAAATAATGTTGATGTAAATTATCTGGTTCCTGGGCAGGCAGCTTCTACACACCAGAGGACCCCAATGAGATCCTTGTCTTGTAGTGTAATGAAACAAAAATAGAAATTAAAGGTCCACACCACTGCTTAGAGGTTACGTCCACGTTTTTTAAGGAAACGGACCGCAACGGGTTTATCAGCCTGGAGAGCTGTCATCACAGACCCTGGTTGAAGGGGGTCCCAAAAAGTCAGTTCCGGAGACTCAGGAGGAACTGTACTCTATTACCGGACTTCCTTGAAGAGGCCCAGGTTCTGAAAGGACGTTTTCTGGACAGGGGTTATGGATCTGATGAACTCGATTCCACAATCCAAATGGTGGCAGAGATGGATAGGAATCTGATTTTATACCCTGATATGGAGATCCGATCCGCCAATATGGTGGGAGAGGAGATGACCAGGTTTTCACCTAATTTTTCCTTTTTTATGTCCTTCTCCTCTCACCATTTTTTGGTGAAAAGGATTTTGGCCAGAAATTGGGACATTTTGAAGGGAGATAGGATTTTGGGTCCCATCATTCCCAATCAGCCCTCAGTTATCTTCAGGGGCGCTCCTCCACTGAGGTTGAGGGTAGCTCCTAATGTCATTGAGCCCCCTGTCAGACCAAAGTTCTTTTTCGATAAGGATGGCTTTTACCCCTGCAGACGATGTGCTGTCTGTTCAATTAATCATTTGAAACAGAGGAAGTACACCCAATTCTCGTGCAATGCGACGGGTTCAACCTATGACATCAAATGTTTTGCAACATGCACTACGAAAAACTTAGTATATTTAATCCCCTGCCCCTGTGGGCTACACTATGTAGGGCACACCATTAGGGAGTTCAAGGTGAGAATGAATGAGCACATCGGAAACATTCGTAGGGGTTTTCCAAAGCATAATTTGTCGAAACATTACGACAAGTACCATGGAAGGGATCCCTCGGGGACTTCATTTATGGTTATTGATCTCTTTAAATCCAACTGGCAAGGGGGACACCTACGGAGGGGCATCTCACAGTTGGAGACTAGATGGATTTACCTTTTGAAGTGCCTTAGACCATCAGGCTTCAACGTAGACTTTGATATCAATTAATTTATTAACAACAGCTAGCTTTTGATAACCTTTGCACTATGTGTGTTTAGTATCATTATTTTGTGGATTTTATGCAACCTGTACTATTCATAGAGTTACCATTTTACAGATTTTATGCAGTCTGTACTATTGAGTTATGTTTTTGTATTATATTGTTCCTCTGGTTTGTGACCTCGACCCATTTACCTATTCCTCCCTTTGTTTAGGTTTGAGTAGGAATATTTATTTATATATATCGGCTTTTATAAGTCCTTGGATGGTCTATATAGCTGGTTTTACTAATTAATCATTTTTATTGTATTGAACATATTTTCCCGATGGTGGATTTATATATGATCCCATAGTTTATGGATATCGGGTAATTGTAGCTATTATTCTCCCCGTGGAATGGATTTATTTCCTCCCATGGTGAAGATTTGTTTTGTTTCCGGATTTTAGTCATACTTCCGGTTCACTGCCCACTGGTCTTGCGGTTCAGGAACTCCTTCCGGTGTCTCAGTGCGGTCCAGGTGGTTCTTCCTACTTCCTGTGTGGCGCCGGTGGGCGGGTCCGACGACCTCCTCTATTTCCAGACCCAACTAGTATTTAAATGACGTCTTCAACGCTGTCCCCTCCCCCCCTGATGACGCAGTTGCCTGCGAAACATGTAGGCGGAGTTACCAGCGAGCGTCGAGGTCACGAGTCGGAATGAACGTACTGCAGCACAGCGGTCTTTGTTCCTATTGGAAATTTTATTGAAGGTCTTTTATGTACATATACTCGGTGAGTGTACCTAATTTTAAATAAACTTTTATATGCTGGAACATACTTCACTATGGTCTTCCCCCGTCTTTACATTCCTATATTCGGGAGAGATGCTGTATGACTGTTCCTGTTTCTGGGAGGTGATACATGGATCCCTTGAGAGTATCCACTGGCGTTTTCTGGGGCTGAACATCTTGCTTTAAGCACAAGGCGTTTGGTGACCATTGTGAGAGCAGTGGTCATAATCATTCGGTAAGAGGCCAATTGGCTACTTTATGTGTGGTGGAGGTTCTCACTGTTCCAGTTACTGAGTTTACGGATTTTCACTTACCAAGGTGTCTTTGGTGGATTGGACTGCTCCATAATATTATCTTGAAGTGGACTTATGCTTCAACATTATATATATACAAGTCAATTTATAGCGCTGAATTTTATATCTTACATTCTCTTCATCATATTGTGGTTAATGCTAGCTGCTTTTTTCTGGTAGCGCGGATATTCAGTTGGTTTATAATCTATAAAGTAGCCAAAGCATTTCAATTCTTAAGAACCTTTTTTAATAACAATAGACTAGAAGTGAACTGGACCTTTAGGGCTCTTTCACACGGAGCGGACCATATTGCGATCCGCCCCGGCATTTTTTTTTTTTTTTTTATACGGACACGGATGACACTTGTGTCATGCGCTCTGTATGTCCGCATATCATCCCATCCGTTTGCGGATGATATACAGACATAATGTATGTCTATGGGCATTGCGGATGTCAGCGGATGACCATCCACTGACATCCGATTTTGCATCGGTTCCGTTTTTTTAAACGGAACAAAAATAGGGTTCTGTTCCGTTCCAAAAAATGGAACAGAACTGAGAGGACGAAAATCGGATGTCAGCGGATGGTCATCCGCTGACATCCGCAATCCCATAGACATTCATTATGTCCGTATATCACCCGCAAACGGATGGGGGGATTTACGGACATACGGAACGTCCATGTGAAAGAGCCCTTAATGTTGTTTTTTCCAGTGTGATTACAAGCACAGGTCTTGTCAGCAGCTGGTTTGGGAGCTGTAAAATTTTGGATTTCCCAAAGCTTTTGTTTCTAGTGACAATGCCCACAAGGATTGACAGGCTCACTCACCAATGGGGACACAGGCAAGCAGGTGTTGCAATCCTGGACCACATAAATACAGAAATAAAGTTTAAACTTGATAGACATTTTAATCACTTCACATCCTTAGGCCATTATAACATGTCCTGGACTTGAGGTGGTTAAAACAAGCTCATGTTTGTAGCTTAAGCCATGAAATTGGTATTATCTGCTCAAAAGTGATCCAATGACTTTTACAGTAGTAAGAAGAGCTAGCCCCTTACCAGCACCAAGTGATAGTAATAAAGTTAAATGAAAAAAAAAAAATGTTAAAACATGCAAAAAAAAAAAAAAAGATATTGCAACAAAATAAATAAAAATAATAAAATAAAAATAATTAAAAGCTTCCTGCCCCCCATTGCACACACATGAATGCAAATGTGAATAGCGAATGCATCACATATGTGAGGTAATTGTTGCAGACCTCGGAGTGAGAACAATAGTTCTAGAGCCATAATTCATGGTTAACTCTAAACTGGTAACTTGTAAAGGCTTTTAGTGTCAGCTATTAAATATCTTCCTACACCTTAACCAATAACCACTTCCGCTCCAGAAGGCTTACCTCCCTTTCTGACCAGGCAATTTTTTTGTGATACAGCACTGTGTTGCTTTAACGGACACATGCATGGCTGTGCGACACTGTACTCAGATAAAACTTATGTTTTCCCACAAATAGAGGTTTCTTTTGGTGATATTTGATCACCTCGTAGTTGATCATCAAGTAACAAAGAGCGACAGACAATTTTGAAAAAAAAACTATATTTTTCTACTTTCTGCTCTAAAACACATCCAATAAAAAATGTAAAAAAGTATGAAATATAATTTCTTCATCAATTTATGCCAATATGTATTCTGCTACATATTTTTGGTAAAAATCCCAATAAGCGTATATTGATTGGTTTGCGCAAAGTTATAGTGTCTACAAACTATGGGATATTTTTTTTTTTTTTTTTAAACTAGTAATGGAGGTGATCAGTGACTTATAGCAAGACTATAATATTGCGGTAGACAAATCGGACACCTAACTGACCCTTTTGACCCTTTTTTGGGACCAGTGACACTATTACAGTGATCAGTGCTAATGACACTGGCAGGGAAGGGGTTAACATCAGGGATGATCAAAGGGTTAAATGTGTGCCTAGGGATTGTTTACTAACTTTGTGGGAGGTGCTTTTACTACTTAAAGACAAGGATCAGTGTTTCTGCTTCACAGAAACACAGGATCCATGTCTTCTGTACTCACAGAATGACAGTCTGACTTTTTTACATCGGGACAGACTGCCATTCTTTCAGTGTAACGAACAATTGATGGGTCCCAGGAGACATGGGGTCCACGGGACTGGCTGATCAGCTCCCGCTGCGTAAAATCACAGCTGGAGCAAGCTGGCGGTGGCGTTAGCTCATGCTCAAAACTCAGAAGTGCAGAATCAAGTACATATATGTGATACTGCACAGAGAGGTCGTCCTGTAGCAGTAAATCTGCTATGGGGTGGACGTAAAGCGGTTCATTTTTTTGAAATTCCATCTTTAATACTTTACCAAAAAATAGGTATTATGTTCTGTTTGTGTGCCCTAAAATTCATTCATATTAGGTATGCATTTACTAAACAGCTGCGCAAGTAAAATGCAACATTAAAAATTTAAACTACCACCATTTTATTCTCCAGGGCTTCTGCTTGCAGCAAATATATAATGTTTGGAGGTTTTAAGCAATTTTCTAGCAAAATGCTGGTTTTAACACGTGTGTGATAAAATTAAAACTTTCCTCAGATGTGAAGTAGTTAAAACAGTGTTGAAATCTACTGGGTGAGTACTATCAGAGTAAATGAATAAGCAGCTCATAAGGACAAGTAATAGGACCACAGTTTCCTGTATTTGCCAGATATGTTGTGATGAGGCAGCATGTTTTAACCCACAGCGCTATTGTGGTTGAAAAAGAAAAAGACAGGGATGGATTTGGGAAAAACCAAGGTATGCAGACCTAGAAGGGGTGACACACAGCATCCCACATTTTGTGCTACTATCGGTAACACATTTCTGCCAGTGTAAGTCCTTCAGGGTCCTCATCATTGCTTTCACTCCAGAGTTGCTTCCTCTGCATATGTGGCTATGGCATCTGAATGTGTTGGTGTCATACTAAAGGGGGGTACACACTGGTAGATTTTCATTCAACATTTTTTGTTTTAAGAAAAATTACAGTGAATGTGGTTTTTGTTCAGTAAAGTCCATTCGACCCAAATTGGAAAGTTAAAAGCGTGTGAAATTTTAACTACTTTCAAACAAAATTCATCAAGCCAACAAATTTTTGTATGAATGTTCAAACTAATTTACTGTATACCCAACTTAAGGCTAGCCAATTGACTGGGGTAAGAGGAGGGAAGCACAAGACTTTTGGCCTAACAGGACAAGAAGTACAAATCCAGACCTGTTAAAGATCATGGACTGCTTGGTAAGAGTTGTGGGCTTCACGACGTTTTGAACGATTGAAAATTAGCTGGGGAGGGTAACTACAATGAGGCGCCACAACTTCAGGGGGCGACCTAGGAAGTCACGTGCAGCGCTGTGCACCGCGACTTCGGCGCGACTTGCAGGGACTTCACATAATGGAAGTCTATGCAAGTCGCTCCGAGGTCGCCCCAAAGTAGTACAGGACCCTTTTTCTAAGTCGGAGCGACTTGTGTCGCTCCTATTAGAACGGGTCCTGTACTACTCAATGGACCGCGACCGACCGCGACTTGTCAGGCTGACAAGTCGCCTGACAAGTCGCAGCAGTGTGAATGGGCTCTTAAAGACTATTTTGGATAATAAACTACAACAAAATTGTGATGTATCACAGTCCCCTGAATCTACTTTGTGAATAAGTAGCCTATGTATCAGCAGCAAAGTCTTTCTGGCAATTAATGTTGTGTTTAAGGGACAACTCCACAGTTAAAATATATAACTCTATCTAGACACAGACAAATATGAATATTGTGCATTTTAAATAAAACATGATGAAAATCATTATTACTTAAACACAAGAGCAGAAAATACATTCTGACCCCTTCCTGAAAACCAGAAAACTTTCTGTATCATCATTGCATCATATGTGTTTACTAGTGGTGGTAGTCTGTTCATTTTGTTTTGTTAGAAAAATATACAATCCTATCTTGAATCTCTCTAAAGTTTCTGCCAGTGACAGTTCTTGCTGAAGTGAATTCCATGGTTTCACTTCTTTTACTATAAAAAACAGATTTAGCAGCTGGAGATTGAATCTATTTACTTCCAGCCACAAGGGTCAGGTTTGTGTTCTCTATGGAGACCTTTAACGTAACGTGTTTTCTCCGTACATTTCGTTCATATACCCAAAGGTCATACCTTTCATTCAAATCTTATCCACACAGGCTCATAAATGACATAAACTTTTTGTCAGAGACAGCTACCACTCTAATTCTTTCAAGGTGCACTTGAGGTTGTTGTAAAAATAATAAGATTAAAAGTTTTTAAAAATATCTCAAAAATGTTAGAAATAAAAAAGAACCTGCATGGGCTTCTACAACTGTCTGGAACCAAGCCCATTGCACCCTTAAAGCGGAGTTCCACTCAAAAGCAGAACTTACGCTTATCTGATTCTTCCCGGCACCATTCGGGGGGGGGGGTGCGGGTACCTGTTTTTGACATGTACCTTGTCCCCACTTCCGTCGGACCTCACTGGGACGTCAGCAGTTCGGCCGCCTCCTCTTTCCCCTGCTGCCAGGTCAGTAAGAGAACGCAGCGTGCTTCGTGCATACGCAGTGGGAGACCGGCTGTGAACCTGCAAGGATTCACTGCCAGGTTCCCTTAAAGGTCTATGGTGGCGGCAGCACCCGACAGTCAAAGGAAACATCGGCTAAGGGGCCCGGAATCGCTGGATTCCAGGACAGGTAAGTGTCCTAATATTAAAAGTCAGCAGCTACAGTATGTGCAGCTGCTGAATTTTAATTTCTAGGGGGGGGGGCAAAACTCCGCTTTAAAACCACAATTCAATTTTGCTTTGCCCGCTGACTCCAAAGCATTTTCCAAAAATGGTGAATTTGAATTAAATTACTCAGTTTTAGACCAAATTTAGGCAAAGTGAAAATTTTCAATTTGTCTCCATTGTTAGGATTTTTTTGTTCAGAGTTTTATTTAGACGCTCTGTATCCCTACCTGGAAATGTCCGCAAAATCTCTTAATTTTCTATATGGTCACAGAGACAATTGAATTGATTTACTAAAGGCAAATAGTCTGTTCACCTTGCAAGGGAAATTTCCCCAGAGTTTAGTGAAGGAGGTAAAACTCTGCTGACTTCCATCATCCAATCATTCATAAGCAAAAATGCAGTTGCATGTTATTGGGTATTCTTTGAAAAGTGAAATTCCACTACATTTCGTAAGCTTTTTTTCTTTTTTTTTTTTAAATCAGGTTTGCCTTTAATGAAAAAAATATGTAGTGCAATAAAAAAAAAAAACAATCAAAGACAAGGTACAAAACTGTATATCACTGATGAAAAAATAATTCTAGTTTCGGGAAAGGTATTTATAAGACAAGAGTTTTATAAGACATCCAGGATACAACATATTAAGGTTCACAGAGACAACCACAGCTGCTAAATCTTATCAAATTTTCCAGGAGAATTCCTACTGATGTAGGGTAATTTCTACATAGACAGCACCTTGTCCAGTGCAGATTCCCATGAGGCAAGGGAAAGGGGGGGAGGGAGAGAACCATTTACAAAAGATCTCCTTCTTACCAGATACAAAATCAAGAGTTTTTTGCACATCTAAGCCGCTGCTCATGAATCCCTAGTAGAGCTAGTTCAGGAGTTATCGGGAGGGACAGCTGTAGACGGGTATTAATAAGATCAAATACATCTGTCCAGAACCGGGCCACCCTGGGACAAGTCCAGAACATGTGAAAGAAGGCGCTGTCCATAGAGTGACAGCAGGTACAATCTGGAGTCCTAGATGGGTAGATTTGATGTAGCCTTTGAGGCGTGTAGTACACTCTATGTAGGAATTTTGTTTGGATCAAATTATCCCTAGATGGGATGACCAGTTTAGAGTTGCCTTCTAAACATTCCTCCTAAGTCTCTTTGTCCAAGGTAGGAATGTCCACACTCAATCGCTCCCAAAGTTTCTCTATCTTAGGAGAGTCTACACATAGTAGACCTGAATACAATGCTGAGAGAGTTTTAATAAGCTCTTCCTGTGCAAGAAGGTCCAGTTGCTAAAGAAGGTGGGTCCAGGAACTGTGATCGGGCTGCATTATGCAATTGCCAATATCGGAAAAGCATCCAACGAGACATGTTATACTGGTTAGAAAGATAAGCAAAGGACAGCAGGGTTCCCCCTGGCATAACATCTCTGAGCGTCTTAACACCATACCAGCCCCAAACGTGTGAGTCCGGAATTGACCTAAGGTGCATCAGAGAAAGATTTCCCCATAAGGGAGTATAAGGAAACCATTGATTAGGATGTAGGAAATGCTTCCTTGCCACCTCCCAAATTCTTAGTGTTGTTCCAGTAGGATGTGGTAGAGAGTCATAAGCTCTAGGACCGCAATAAACTAAGTTCGCTAGGACTGTGGGGGAACCCAGTGCAGCAGCTTCCAGACAGATCGCTGCATTCCCCCTAGATCTAGTAAACCACCATCGGATGGTCACTAAGTTAGTAGCCCAAAAGTATATCTAAAAATTAGGTAAGGCCAGCCCTCCACCTCTAACCGGCAGCTGGAGTGAGGATTTAGCTAAACGAGGGGCAGCCCTTTGCCATAGAAAAGCCCATGCAACGATCTACCTCCCAAAAGAAGACACCCTTTATGCAGGGCAGTTCCTAAAGACATAATTGAATTTAGGGAGGAAGATTGTTTTGACCAATTAATATGTCCCATAGGATTCAACAGAATGGAAGCCCAGGGTGTGCATTTTTCCTTTAACTGCTGCAAATGGGGGGAGAGATTTAAATTAAAGAAACCGCTAAGATTACTTTGAACCCTAATTCCCAAAAACTGGAACTCCTCCGCTCAAAGCAAAGGTGTAGGGATCGCTGACTCCCTGGCCCCAGAGTCCAAGGGAAAAAGTGCTGACTTATTACAGTCGATCCTTATTCCTGAATACTTTCTGAACTTGTTGAAGACAGCAAGGGCCACCCACAGGGAGGAATGCGCATTGCACAGGTACAACAAGGTGTCATCCATGTAAAGCGAAATTTTCTCCTCCAAGGGGCCAACCCACCAGCCCTCAACAAGCTGGAAATCCCATATTAATATAGCCAAGGGTTTAGGGGCCAGGGCAAAAAGATTCAGAGATAGGGGGCATCCCTGGTGAGTTCCCCTTCCAAGGGGAATGATTCTATTTCTATCATTAGTGCGCACCATGTTACGAGGGGAGCAATATAACATACCTAACCATTGAAGGAAATGGGACCCAAAGCCAAACCTCAGCAACACTTCCCAAAGAAAAGGCCACTTGACTGAGTCGAAGGCATTCTCTGCATCCAGGGAGGCCACTACTCTTCTGCCAGCATTGTCGTGAGAGGTGGCCAAGTTTAGGAAAAGGCGGCGAATATTGATATCAGTGCCTTTCCCCGGCATGAACCCGGTTTGGACAACATGGATTAGTTCTTGAATCACTGTGGTAAGGCGGAGGGCCAAGATTTTTGCCAGCAACTTTGCTACCGCATTAAGCACTGAGATTGGCCTGTAAGAGGCACAGTCCTCAGGATCTTTGCCGGGTTTGGGCACCAACACAATAAGTGCCTCAGACATGGATGCCGATAGAGAGTTTTGGGAGGTAAACTGCTTAAAGAGGGCAGTGAGTCTGGGTGGCAACAGCTCTTGGCACTGAGAGTAAAATTCAATAGGGATCCCATCTTGACCCGGGGCTTTACCTGACTGCATACGGCCATGAGCAATCTTAACCTCCTCAAGAGTATTGTCCTTTTCCAAGCGCTCCCGAGTGTCTAGGTAAAGGGAAGGGAAAGTGATTCTGTTTAGGTAGGTGCAGAGCTCAGAGGCATCATAGGTAGCTCTTGTGGAGTAGAGGGAGGCAAAAAGCTTAAAAATCGCTGATTTATGGCCTCCGGTGCTAACAGCAATTGCCCATCAGAATCCCTTATCACCAAATTCTAAGATCCTTTGGGCCATAGTAAGAAGAGATGTTTGTGTCATTTCAACCCGTAAAATGGAAACCTCCCACAGGGCATGCCTCCAATCGTCATAACCAGCTTCATCAGGGTTCATTACATAAATAGCCTCCGCCTGGCGAAGGTTCTCTTCTAGATGCTCAAGGTTGAGCCCAGACTCCTTCTGTGCTGCTATGATGTGGGTGATATATTCACCCCTTAGCCAAGATTTAAAGATGTTCCATACAATGAGGGAGTCAGCAGTGTCCTCATTATCTAACCAGAAAATACGTATAGTCCCCATATTGTTTTACTTGGTGCATTATAGTATAATAAGGCAGTATCCAATGGAGGGTAGGGGGGGGCGGTAGGAGGTAAAGACCCACAATTACAAATTCAACATTAGTTATTGAGGCATGAAGTATTACAAATCTGCCCCCTGGGTCAGTTTCAGCTCCCAAAAGGTGAAACTGTAGAGATCTGTGAACGAGGACACTTGCCCCCCTAGTAAAGGTAAAGTAGGTAGCATGGTAATGTGTAACCACCTAAGCCTTCTTGAGACTCAGTATGCGGGAACCTAATAAATGCGTTTCCTAAAGAATACAGAGGTGGGGCTTAAATGTATGGACATAGTTGAACACCAGTGACCTCTTTACAGCTGAATTAAGACCACGGACATTCCATGATAGGATTGAAATGTTAGCCATATGATAAGGGAGAAATATGCAATTAAAGGATTATGAATAAAGGCAGACAATCAATCAGGAAAATGTCTAGTGGGGGGTATAGTGCAACTCCGCCCAGATCCCCAAAGTACAATGATAAAGTTCTACACACAATATGAGCAGCAGATATTAATAAAGGTAAAAATGTATAAAACCATAACAGAGTCGACAACGGTCAACCTGCCCGTCCCCCCACCCTGCAGTGCCTAGAGCCCTAGGCATCACTTAGTCCCAAAACTAGACCCCATAGGGACCACAACACAAATGGAGGGCATGAAGCCAAAAAACTTTAAAGATGCTGAAGGCTTCACGTGTATCCAGAAACAGTTACAAACTTATGAAAACAAAAGGAAAAAACTTTTTTCATTGTTACCCTAAAAAAAAAAAACAGATCCTGTTCCCTTAAAGCATGTTATACAGCACAGTGCTTGTGCTGTGTCATTTGGCCCCCTGTATCACCAAAAAAACCTGGCTGATCCTGTCAGTTTCTACCCTACCCTCTCTACACTGACCACGGTGTATCATGGCTGCTGAGCCCTGACGCCGTGGTCAGTTTATGTGCCTCTGCCATCCGCAGCTATCTACAGCTCTCCTCTGTCCTCCTCCCCCCTCCCCTCCCTGCCTGTCAGCTCTCACTAGAGCCGCTCTGCTTCTCTCCCAGCTGCTACAAAACTATGTTAACTTTACACCATCCCCTCTGTTAGATTACAATCTGTATCCTAGTTCCTGTACTTTATTTTTAAAAAAGCCAATTTCTACCTATCGGTGCTCACGTGACTCCCAGCTCTCTCCTCCTTTCCTCCCCGCCTCCCCGGCTGACATCAGAGGAAGTTCTTGGCCCCGCCCGCTGGAGATGTCAGACGGAGAGAGAAGAGAGTCGGAAATCACGTGAACACCGATAGGAGTTGTGAAAACAGGTAGAAATCGGCTTTTTTTTTTAAATGAAGCACAGGAACTAGGATACGGGTTATAATTTAACAGAGGGGATGGTAAAAAGATAACATAATAGCTTAACAACCACTTTAAGTCCATCATCCCAAAAGGGAGATTCTGGAGCAATAACTGCACAAAGCGCCCTCCAGTAACCCCACGATCTGAAGATTGTTCCTGAAACTCCTATTCTCTGCGTCCTCTGCCCAATTTTCCAGGGCTATTATCTTGGTCTGCAGGGAACAGATTAAGGAGGTATGTTCTGCCACAGTATCTTCCAAGTGGCTGACCGTGGCGACCGATGCAAGCTGATGCAACTCGCGAGTGCATCTTGTCCAGGTCTTGGCGAATCAGCCCAACATCTAACTGAACAGCCTTTACCTTGTTAGTCAGTACCACTTGGCACAATGTAATAGCTTCCATGACATCCAGTATGCCTAGCGGTGAGGAGTCAGGCACCTCCATGGGGTCCAATTGCGATGCCATATTGGAATGGCGCATAGGAGACTCTGCCCAGGACTCACCACTATGTCAGCTCCGGGGGGGGGGGGGGATTAAGCTTCTTTTCCCTCTCCTGCTTGCCAGAGGTCTTATAAGGCATGCAGAGCTAGGGTAAAGCTGTAGCAGGACAAAAGGGGGCCCATATACAGCTGCAAGAAAAAGAATGTGAACCCTTTGGAATGATATGGATTTCTGCACAAATTGGTCATAAAATGTGATCTGATCATCATCTAAGTCACAACAATACATAATCACAGTCTGCTTAAACAAATAACACACAAAGAATGAAATGTTGCCCTGTTTTTATTGAACACACCATGTAAACATTCACAGTGCAGGTGGAAAAAGTATGTGAACCCCTAGACTAATGACATCTCCAAGAGCTAATTGGATTCAGATGTCAGCCAACTGGAGTCCAATCAATGAGATGAGATTGGAGGTGTTGGTTACAGCTGTCCTGCCCTATAAAAAACACACACCAGTTCTGGGTTTGCTTTTCACAAGAAGCATTGCCTGATGTGAATGATGCCTCACTCAAAAGAGGTCTCAGAAGACCTACGATTAAGAATTGTTGACTTGCATAAAGCCGGAAAGGGTTATAAAAGTATCTCCAAAAGCCTTGCTGTTCATCAG
Organism: Pelophylax lessonae; assembly: GCF_965119305.1. Taxonomy (NCBI): domain Eukaryota; kingdom Metazoa; phylum Chordata; class Amphibia; order Anura; family Ranidae; genus Pelophylax; species Pelophylax lessonae. The sequence continues at coordinate 660,072,984 of NC_138768.1, forward strand.
TCCATGGTAAGACAAATTGTCTATAAATGGGGAAAGTTCAGTACTGCTGCTACTCTCCCTAGGAGTGGCTGTCCTGTAAAGATGACTGCAAGAGCACAGCACAGACTGCTCAATGATGTGAAGAAGAATCCTAGAGTGTCAGCTAAAGACTTACAAAAGTCACTGGCAAATGCTAACATCCCTGTTAGCGAATCTACAATACGTAAAACACTAAACAAGAATGGATTTCATGGGAAGATAAATGTTGCTTGCAGTTTTATTTAACGTGATATTAAAGTCTTTTTTTATTTCTTTTGTTTAAAAATAACAAACATGTCATACTTACCTGCTCTGTGTAATGGTTTTGCCCTCCTCTTCTCCCCCACCATGGTATGGATTACATGTGACTCAGTCCCCTTCTCCCCATTTGACAGGGGGGCAACAATCATTCAACTATTTGTCAAGTTTCTACATATTTTTTACCATATAATATTTTTCTAAGCAAAATGTTTTTCATCTAATTAAAAATACCTAAGTAGTTAGCTTAACCACGTCAATACCGGACACTTTTACCTCTTTCCTGCCCAGGCCAATTTTCAGCTTTTAGCGCTGTCACACTTTGAATGACAATTGCCGGGTCATGAAACACTATATCCAAATGACATTGTTATCTTTTTTTTTTCACACAAACAGAGCTTTATTTTGGTGGTATTTAATCACCGCTGGGTTTTTTATTTTTTGCTGAATAAATAAAAAATGGCCCGGAAATGTTAATTTAAAAATTAGTTTTTCTTCATTTTTGTTATAACATTTTTCAAAAAAATAATCTTTCTTCATAAATTTACATTTTATGTACAATAGTACATAATGAATGGCATGAATTAAAGTCATTCATTGTGTACAATGTATATCTAAAAAATGATGTGCAATTAATGGTAAATAAAACAGTGATCAAATATAAATGTGACACAATAAATATGTGATAAATAAATAACAAAGTAAATAATTATGAATAAATAAATAAAAAAATTAGATGTATAAATATATTATTGTGAGCACATATACGTAAAGTCCAATAGTGTAAAGAACAAGTGCAGGTGCAATTGCAGCCACTTAAATACAATCCTTAAAAAGTGCTAATAGTGCTGAGTATGTGATGAATAAATGTAAAAAATTATAACAAATGAATAAATAATTAATTATATATAAATATAATTAATAAAAACACACATGTGTCCATTGTGCAAATAAATCCCGATGAGCATGTACAGGTAATGATGCAGTCACTCAAATCCAATCCTTCAAAGGTGCCAATAGTGCTGAATACTTGCAAACATAAACCCACATAAAGTGACAAGTGCTCCAAGGTGACACAGTGAAGAACTCTCCCAGCAAACTGTGCACCCCCTTGTGAATGGGCGCTTACCTTAAAAAGTGTGACTTAGCACTTAAGCTCAGTTAGAAAGCGCTTAGTAACTCCTTAATGGAGTCTATCCGATTCTCCCAAATGGGGATTCTTCTCAGGGAATTGCTCCTTCCAATGTCCAGCAATCATACCATGTATGCAATGGAAAAAAAACTATATAGTGCTGAAATCCTTTTTTAAAATGTATTAAATAAATATACCAAATGACTCACATTTATAAGGTGTTACAGTGCACCAATCTTTCACAGGCATCCAAAAAATAGATAGGTATCGTGGTGGTGTGGTGAGAACAACAGCCCGGTTCAAAATTGTTGTACAATTGTGATGTGATCTGCTGGTATCGGCAGCGGGCCGGTACAGCGATCTGTCATATGACGTTCTCCCAGAATAACAGGGCTCCCGCTCGGCCATCATATTAGAATGAGCTGGGCGGGAAGGGCTTCATTTTAGCATTAACCCCTTTATGACCACCCAACAATGGCAAAATGGTGGGCTTTAACACCCACACACCACATATATGCCTCACTGAGGGACCAATCTTAACGCTGAGAGCTCACAGCACAGAGACCGAGCTGTGAAAGACAGCTCTCTTGGTCTCCACTAAAGACAGGTAGCCAGCACGACAGGACCATGACAAGGTCACATGCCTGATGAAGCGGTCCTGAGTGGCTCCGAAATGTTGCAATCTGCTGTAACGATGTGATCGCTGATTAAAAGCTCTGGACCCACTCTGGAGATTCTTGGTGTGCTGGTGACAATCTTTTGCTCTCACTTGACACAATTCCAGCCATTGGTCGCTTCAGCACCCACTTACATGCATAGCCATTTCTACTGGAACATATGCGTTGGGATTAGTATATTGGAAGTCAATCACTCTGGTGACATGATCTTTCCCAACCCCGGCATTCAGAACTTTTTAAAGGGACACCGGGCAGATAGGAAAGGGTTAAACATTAGCTAAAATCACAAGTTACATAGTAGTTGCCTAATATAAAAACATCATAAGATTGTTGATATCTTACCAAGGAAGATCGCAAAACAGTTTAGTGTTGCTCATGCGGTTTGTGGTTTTACATCTGCAAAATTGTATAACCTCTCATTCATTTGTGGCTAGAGTTCAGTTCAGTTTTACAACAAACCTCTGGTTATCTTTTTTGTCCAAAATACCCAAGACAGCACTTAAACAAAGAGAATCTAAGTTTCTCCTATTGTGTTTCACTATTCCTTTATATATGTCCATCTCATTGTTAGACTATTACTTTAGAGGTTACCTACAGTTAACTGTTTGCTCACATGTCCAACCAAACATGCAAATCCCTTCTTTTTACCTCAGAGTCAGACCTACAATTATGCCATTGCTCGCATCCCTTTTATACCACACCATAAAACCATGGCATTGTGATTCAATTATCTTACTGACAGCACATAATTAAGGGAAAGCAGAAGGAGCAGCTGCTATATGGCATACATTGCATATGGAAACAAGAAGAGTGAAGCTAAGCACCCTGCTCCTGCGCTCAGAACCAGATCATTAGGCGGTTTCAATCTTGGAACCCACACTTGGCATCCCAGATGGCTAAGCCTTGCTGCCCTCTACGACCGGGGTGGTCGAACACACTGTAAAAACAAACACAAAGAAAGGGCGCACCAGCCTAGCGCATTATCCTCAGCGGGCTTTTTTAATAATAAAGGTTAAAATCAACTACTCACAAACATGCGTGGTAGAACAGCATATCAATTCCAAAAGACAGCTTCAAATGAAAAGTCCAATGTCTCCTGTAGATGGAGGGCTGACACGTTTCGAGGCCGTGCCTCTTCCTCAGAGCCCTGAGGCTCTGAGGGCTCTGAGGAAGAGGCACGGCCTCGAAACGCGTCAGCCCTCCATCTACAGGAGACATTGGACTTTTCATTTGAAGCTGTCTTTTGGAATTGATATGCTGTTCTACCACGCATGTTTGTGAGTAGTAGATTTTAACCTTTATTATTAAAAAAGCCCGCTGAGGATAATGCGCTAGGCTGGTGCGCCCTTTCTTTGTGTTTGTTTATACATTGCATATGCAGCTTTTCTTTATAGGCCTTGAAATGAGAAGGTATGGTAAGGTAAGAAGAAAATATAGTACTTTTGTAGTATGCCACAGTATACTAACTCAGAGAAGAGGGTTGAAGAACCACCAGAGCTAGCCTAGACTAAAGCAGCTGGAGCAGGAGGATGTCTGCTGATTAGAAAATAGACTAAGGCCCCTTTAACATGGGAGTTCCGATCAGGTCCGCCTGTCAGTTTATCAGGCGAACCTGATCGGATGCTCAATGTACCTCTATGAGGCAGCGGATGTCAGCGGTGACATCTCCACTGACACCCGCTGCTCTCTGATCCGATGTGGTCCATGGAATCCAGACAGATGGAAACCCTATTTTCCATCTGTCTGAAGGATCGGATCGGATAAAAACAGACATCATCATGTTTTCATCAGATCTCCCATAGAGGAGAGCAGGGATCTGACAGCTGTCTCTCTGCATAGTAAGCAGAGATGGAGCTGTCATCCGCCTGCTTAGCGGGGATCAGGAGAGCAAAACGGAGTCCGCTGGGTGGAAAGCATGTGTGATGGGACCCTTAGTTCTCCTTAAAGATAGTTTGTCGGGAGTTCATCCTTAAATTGGTTCTAAAGGTAGAAGTATTTTTTTACCCTAAAACATTTTATGCATTAAGGTAAAAAACCTTCTGGCTGCAGCTCCCCCCCCCCCTCCCCCAGTACTTACCTGAGCCCCATCTTGATCCAGCGATGTGCATGGGAGCAGCGGCTCTCCCGAGTCTTCCTCTCCCCATTGGAACCATTGGTTACTGCTGCTGTCAGTCACAGCCAGTGAGCAAATGAGGAGAGAGCAGGGGGCAGTGCCAAGCCACGCTCTGTGTGGGAATGGCAAGAGGCTTGCTATTGGGGGCACTCGGCAGAGTGGAGGGGCCAGGACCACTGGAGGGGGACCCAAAAAAGAAGAGGATCTAGGCTACTTTGGGCAAAAAAGAAAGAATTTAAAAGAATATAACCTTTAGAATCACTTTAGGTACGGGTTAACACTTATAAATGCCATGTGTCAATGCGTGTGTGTTAACATGTGTTGTATTAAGGCAGTCAGTCTATCAAATTGAATGCAAAAAATGGACATGCACCATTTTAGGCAACACAACACACCGCACACCACCAACGCACAGTAGTGTGTCACCATTCGCTGTGTTGCATAGCATTGCATGTGCATTGGAACCGTTTTGTCCTAGTACGTTGGGGTGCCATTGAAAATTGATGGTACCGCAATATATTAAGCATGCAATGTGTTTTAACATTTTAGTGTAATGCACACCTAAGGCCTCATGTACACTGCTGCTGATAAACAGACGTTTAGGAGCAGTTGTCCATGAACCCTCCTCTATGTTATCTTATCTGTCCATGTACACTGAGTCGTTTACAGTCGTTTAGAGGCAGTTGAGTTCAGTGTCGTTTTTTGGAAAGCAATTATTTGCGTTCAGGATGTTCAGAAAGCGTGTTTACTGGCGTTTCAAACGCCAAACGTGACCAAACGCGGTCACCCGCGTTTAGCGCTTGCGTTTTTACTGTTTAAAAGGGGAATGATTTTTTGACCTCTAAAAACGGATCTGAGCGCAAACGCCCGCTAAACGCCGCTAAACGCGGCATGCAAACACGACACAAGGGACGTTTACATAGCTGTTAAATTCTGGCGTTCAAAGGAGTTTTGCAAACGTTCCGTGTACATTTAGCCTTACTGCAATGTACCGCAGCAGAAAAGTGTGAAGTCTTTTTTCCTATTAAGTGTGTACAGATAAACTGTTGCTCTCAATAGAGAACAAAGATCTCTGAGCTTGCCATACTTTTTCCTCAGGCAACATAACAAAACAACATTTATTTCTTCGCTGTAGAAGTTAAAACAAGGTGAAAAAAATGTGCAGAGTTCCCTATAGCAGACAGGAAAACAGCGATTACTGTAGCAGACATTACCCAGACCCAGGAGAGACTGTATGTTGGAAGTAAAGGCACCCAGTAGAGGCTGCAGTTTACTGAAATAACCAATACTGCTGAGGAGCATTAGCTAAATTCAATAAGCCTTAAATAAATGTATCTTTAAATGATGAAACACTATCTAAACAACAATTAAAAAGATGTCAAAATTATTAGTACTACAAGTTTCATAAGCATTAGTCTACACAAATTTGTCTTCTAGAAGACATTATGGTCGAGTAAGACTTGGCAGGCGTTGCAAATTGTAGTGTGCTCTTCACCTTCAGTCAAAATAATCAATGTCATTCTCCTAATGAATGCAAATAACATTCACTGTAGTAACCCCGACTCTCTTTGTGTAATGTGTGAACTTTGGAGTTTCGGAATTCCAGTGAGCAGTATGAAAAAAAAAAAGAAAAAAGAGGCATGAGTCATCCAACTCCAGCTCTCCCATCAGTGCTGTGAAAAATGAACAGCATGGTGAGCACAAAGCCAACTGACATGCATCCAGTGTAGCACTACATTTCCCTGCTGGACCTGTCAAAATGAATGTGGGTGGGGGTGAGGTGGAGCACATCTGGAATTAGCTGATGGAAAATAAACCAGTATATATAAAAAAAAAAAAACTGGGGAAAGCTCAAAATATGACCCACCCCTAGGGAAAGAGTCTTAGGTCATTGACAGTTAAATTATAACAGTATTATTATTGTGAAAAAGTACATGAACTGTTTGCTTAAGGACAAAGAACATTGACCTACCTCTCTGGGTTGTCAAAATATTCCACATCCATTTTGTATAAACAATTTATTTCTGATATCCTCTCTAAAATTACAATGATTTTTTGGCAATTGGGATTTCCCTTTAACAGAAGTTTCCTGATCTGTGGTTTGTGTGTCAAGACCTCCATCAGCTCTAGGAAAAAGAAATGTATCTTTATTTTTCATGGCTGAAGAAGTAAGCATGTGTTCAGAAGTTGCGCTTAGCTTCTTCCAATCAATGTGGCAAAGTGTGGTTGTTATTTTTTTATTTTTAATGAGAGTTTAAATGTTTCTTGAATTGTAACAAATCAGTAGATAGGAGTTTTACTCTAATTCCTGCTACGTTGTTCTCTATTTCTTTACCTTTTCATCTCAACCTTTCATAAACACAGTTTGTCCTTTTATGCAATATAATTTAAAGCTTAACTCCTGGCAAATATAAATGCAGCAGTTATGTATGTATTAGATCTGCCTTTTACAACCAGGGTGCCCAAGCACCCTGGGGTGCCTTGAGGTTCCTTCGGGTGCCTTGAAAACATGCCTAATAATTGGCCAAAAATGTATACAAGCCAGCAGATGTATGAAGCCTGCCTTTTAGTTACACAAAGCCACAGGTTTTCATTGTGCACCATTACCACCTTCTAGCCACTGACTGGCGTCCTAACAACCAGTGATGTCATCACCCTCCCCTGCCCCTCTCCTTCAACACTAGGGTCACATTAGCTAAGTGATGGAGAGAAACCAACGGAGAAGAGAAGCATAGGAATACTAGTCGGTACCAGTGTGCAAAAGTGTATTTGCTTTAAAAGAATATAACACCTCTAATGTTGGGTGTCCTACGTGTGTTGATGCTGCCGCATTTTGTAAAACTATTAACATATTTTTTTTACAGAATGGGGTGCCTTGAGCCATAATTTTAAAGGGTGCCTTGAGATTGTCCAAAAATGTAAAGGGTGCCTTGAGATTGTCCATAATTTTAAAGGGTGCCTCAACTGAAAAAAGGTTGAGAAACACTGGATTAGAGCAATCATTTAAAACGAAGTCTAGCTAGCCTATTACTTAACACAGCAAGAGTAAATATCAGAATCTGTCTGGATATCAGACAGTTATGATAGCAGGGTATGCTCATTGGCCAAGGAGATGGCAGTGGTGGCAGAAGGTGATTTTTACCAAGTCAACTGGTCAACTCTGTCTGGGGACAGTCAGGCTCCTTTTATCTGTAAAAAAAAGCTCCCCACCGTCCTAGTACAATAAAAAAAACATGCTGGCTGCAGTGCAGTTCAGTAGCTCGATTGCATACTGGTAGTCCATCCTCGTTACACAGTAGTAAAGGTAGTGTGTTCTCACGGTGTCAACATGTGCCTTTGACCCTACATAATCTGCCACCATATGATTCATCCAGGGCCTATAGCTACTGGCAGCAGACAACCTTGGGCGCTAAGTAATGAAGAATGTCCTGCAAACCTCGTATAGGCCCCCCTCTACTGCTGCTCACTCTTTTTCTGACAGGTGGCTTCAAGTCAGCTTGCCTGTGAAATGGTACACAGCCAGCCTTTAGAAAGAAGATTCCTTCACAGAATATCCCCAGTTTTTTTTTTTGCCTCCTCTGTAAAGGCAAAATGACAATACATGTTGTAACTATAAAAAACTGCACTCAGAGACTATATGTAGCTGCTGGCACTTCAATAGACATATAGTGCAAAAAACACATAAATAAACAATAGTGCAGTGCTCAAAGCGATATAATAGACAAAAAAAAAACAATATAAAACCTCAATATAAGGAATGAGTTCCCAATAGTATCAACTGTACTTATTGAGTCCATTGGGTAATATACCAGTGATATGATAAACCAGTGATATGATAAACAAAGAAATTATGAGTAAAAAGCCAAATTGTATGAAAACAATCCTAACGAGATCTAGAGTGTGGTGCAATCCAAAAAGATTTCAAACCAAAATTCATAAAAAAAATTCAAATCATTTTAAAGTGAGATAGTCCATCATAGGAAATAAATCCCATAAGTTGAGTGAAGGTCACCCATAAGGAGGCAAAATTTGTAAATTCAGCACGCTTACCAGAAAGTATGAACTCATATTCTAGTATGTATTTAGTCATTCACGCAGTAATGGGAAATTATCCCAATCATATCCAGCTCCCAGATAATTTATAGGGAAATACACCAGCCCAGAATTGGATGAAAGGATCTACTTTCAGAGGGCAGGCTCTCAACATATGGCACACTGCATCACACTAGCAGGCAGTTCTCAAATAGCAAGCAACAGCAAATAATGTAAAACTGTAGCATAACCATTTATTTGTAAAAAAAAAAAAAAGATGTACACTTATACATATTCACTTGAAATAGCTCTAGGTAATCAATCATCAAATCCATGGATATAGGGGGAAGAAATAGCAATGACATCACGAGCACCACCCATAATGTTTCGTCCTCATGGACATCATCTTTTTTTTTTTTGTTTCGTATCTTTGGCATTCGTTTCGTATATATTCGTTTGTCCGGGTGGATTTTAACATTTTTGCATTTTTCCGAATTAACGAATAGAACGCAATTTGGATCCATTCGTTATCTGAATTATTGAACAAATTTGAAAATGTAATTAATTTCCCCAAGGGCCCAAACTACTATCGCATCATGTGATATCATTTGAATAAAATGAATGAAACAAATGCTTTCGGAAATTTTGTTATAACCTTTCTTTTCGATTTGTTGGCATTCATTACCATGTCCATTTGGATATTCGTATACATCCAAATCTTCAAAAGTGACATTTTTGTCCAAAAAAGGAATCATAATGAAACAAAACGCATATCTCTATCCAGCAATTAGTTCACAGAAAGCTGCCTGCTTGGTGAAAAAAAATGGAGATGGCAGAATAAGAGCATGGTTGAAGCCTATGCTTGCCAAAAGTACCATAAGATAGACATCTGACATCCCCCCAAATTATTGTCATCCTTATTACTTGAGGCTGCTAAAAGAAAATCTTGAATATTGGAGTCAGTGGTGGAAAGAGAGGGGCTAAAAGAATGAGAACGAGTGAGGGCCTTTTTCTGTCAACTGTAAGCATACAAATGTTGCTGCTACAAAGTTGGGGAATATTCATAAGTCTCGCCATAAAAGTGGTACACAAATGGTTCATCACTGGAGCCAACTTGGCAGTAAGTTGAAGCTGCAGGAACAACTGTGCCGATTTGTTCTCCCTGCTTGTTGTCCTCTCCCTCTATGCTCCTGTTGCTCTCTTTCTTCAGCCTCAGATGCCAATAATTGCTTCTCGTCCACTTGCAGTAGGTGACTAATGTTGTGCTCAAATACTGTATTTCAACTCACTCTTCCATGGCAGTTTGTGGGGCAATGACAAGAGTAGCTGTGGATAAAGAGGAAGAACAGGAAGATGACTTCACTCTATTTAGAGCTGGGGAGACATAGGAGGTTGATGATAGCTTTATTAGCCACTCCACCGCTCTCTCCACATTCTCTGGCCCTGATGCAGGGGAACAACCTCTACCTCTTCCTTCAGGCCTCCAAGAAATTATAATATTATTGTGGGTATGTTCCTTAATTTTATTAACAGCTATAGCAAGAGATGTATGAGGGTGTTGGACAGGGTGTTGCTTTGAGGGATAGTAGTATATGTTGTTCGCCACTGTAAATAAAGGGGAGCTGTTGTAATGTCACCAACAACTTCAGGCTGTTGCTGCAGACCCCGTAAAAATAAAGACCCTAAAAATATTAAAAAGAAATAAAAGGGGACAAAAAGGGCAAAAAAAATTAAATAACAAGAAATAAAAAAATTACTAAAACTCTAAAAGCAAAATATCATTCACTTTATTTTATAAACCTAAATAGAAAAAAAAAACAGACACCTAAAAAAGGGAAACAGGAGCAACACCGCAAAAGATGTTGTCGCTGACATACACAAAAAAGAAAAACAAAAATAAATCATAGAAAGGACTGTGGGCTTGTTCAAATTAACAGTAAATGCAGTTGAGTTTGCACTCTACTGTCCCTAACTCAGAGATGTATAGTAACTAAGTAGAACTACTTCACTACTGTACTTAAGTACCGAAAGGCGGTATCTGTACTTTCCTAGAGTAGAATTTTTTCTCCTACTTCCACTTTTACTTCACTACATTTTTTCGATGATTTCAATACTTCTACTCCGATATTTTTTTTTTGTGCTGCATAGTTACTCGTTACAATTATAAAAATTACCACTGCCAGAACAGTAGATGGCAGGTTTCATGAAGCTCAAAACATGTGTATTATCAGCGCATACGGAAATAAATGCTACTGTATGTATAAATAAAAGCTGCATTTGAAATAATAAAAAACAATATGATGTTCAAACTTTTGACTTCTTTCTTTAATAACTACATAACACAGTACTTGTACTTTTACTTTCAGTACTTGAGTAGCAATTTTTTTTTTCAAAACTACTGGTACTTTTACTTTCAGTACTTTAGTAGCAAAATTAAAAAAAAAAAAAAAAACTACTAACAATACTTAAGTACAAAAAATGTTGAATACTTTAGTACTTCTACTCAAGTCACTTTTTGATCGAGCACTTCCACTTCTACTCAAGTCACTTTTTGATCGAGCACTTGTACTTTTACTCAAGTATGGGTTTTGAGTACTTTATACAACTCTGCCCTAACCTCAATTCACTGCAAAAAATCAATGGGAATATACAGCAGCAATGTTGTGTTTTGCACTGTATATACAAAACTATATACACTCACCGACCACTTTATTATGTACACCTGTTAAATTGCTTGGTAACACAAATTGCTAATCAACCAATCACATGGCAGCAACTCTGCATTTAGGCATCTAGATGTGGTGAAGACGACTCACCGAAATTCAAACTGAGCATCAGAATGAAGAGAAAAGGGGATTTAAATTACTTTGAACTTGACATGGTTGTTGGTTCCAGATGGGCTAGTCTGAGTATTTAAAGAACTGCTGATCTACTGGCATTTTTATGCTCAACCATCTCTAGGGTTTACAGAGAATGAACTGAAAAATATTAAGTGAGCGGCAGTTGTGTGAAGAAAATGCCTTGTTGATGTCTGAGGTCAGAGGAGAATGGGCAGACTGGTTCGAGATGATAGAAAGCCCACAGTAACTCAAATAACCACTCATTACCACCAAGGTATGCAGAATACCATCTCTGTATGCACAACACGTTGAACCCTGAAGCAGATGGTCTACAGCAGCAGAAGATGACACCGGGTGCCACTCCTGTCAGCTAAGTGCAAGAAACTGAGGCTGCAATTCGCACAGGCTCACCAAAATTGGATAATAGAAGATTGGAAAAACGTAGCCTGGTTTGATGAGTCTTGATTTCAGGTGCGACATTCAGATTGTAGGGTCTGAATTCAGCATATACAACATGAAAGCATGGATCCATCCTGCCTTGTATCAACCGTTCAGGCTGGTGGTGGTGTAATAGTGTTGGGGATATTTTCTTGGCACACTTTGGGCCCCCTCAGTACCAAATAAGCATTGTTTAAATGCCACCGCCTACCTGAGTATTGTTGCTGACCATGTTTATCCCTTTATGACCACAGTGTACCCAACTTCTCATGGCTACTTCCAGCAGGATAATGCACCATGTCACAAAGCTCAAATCATCTCAAACTGGTTTCTTGAACATGACAATGAGTCCATTGTACTTCAATGGCCTCCACAGTCATCAGATCTCAATCCAATAGTGCACCTTTGGGATGTGATGGAGAGATTTGCATCATGGATGTGCAGCCGACAAATCTATAGCAACTGCGTGATGCTTTCAAGCCAATGTGGACCAAAATCTCTGAGGAATGTTTCCAACACCTTGTTGAATCTATGCCATGAATAATTAAGGCAGTTCTGAAGGCAAAAGAGGGTTCAACCCGAGACTAGCAAGGTGTACCTAATAAAGTGGCCAGTGAGTGTATGTAACTCTGTGTGGTAGCACATTGCACTATAAATCTCTCTTCCTGCAATGGTGTCAGCTGCCCTCCTCTCTCATAAACTCCAACATGGAAGGGTGTCTGCTGTGCTAAGGGAGAGGTTTATGGGAAGGCTGGAGGAGTTTTTAAACTAGGATTGAGGGGGGTGGGTGAATTAGATTATAATGGGGCAGACAGGTCAGACAGGGGTCAGCCCCTATTGGTGGGTGAAATGGGGAAAGATGGGGGGAGAGCTACGGCAGAGGATAAGAAGGTTCCCATGTTACAAACAACCATTGGAAATTGTACTATTTGTACTAATATAAAAAAAATCTGCAAAATAAGTGTGCAAAATGTGACAATAACTTAAAATGTTTGTTCACCAATGCCAGAAGTCTGCCAAGCAAAATAGGTGAGTTGGAAGCTCTGGTGCACAAGGAGAACTACGATTTAATTGGTATTGCTGAATATTGGCTTCATTCTTCACATGATTGGGCTATTATTATTCCCAGCTATGCTCTCTTTCTGAAAGACAGGGTAAAACAGAGGGCTGGTGGTGTCTGTTTCTATGTGAGAAGTGATCTCAAAGTGAGTGTGAAAGAGGACCTAGTTGAGTGTGATGAGTCTAAAGCAGTATGGGTGGAAATGTACATGTGTGTGCGTAATATAAAGATTATCATTGGAGTTTGTTGTAGACCTCCCAGTATTAATGAGGAAGTGGAGACTCAGCTCCTTGCGCAGATAGAAAGGGCTGCAAGGGCTTGGACAGTGATAATAATGTGGGATTTTTAACTACCCAGACATTGACTGGAGCAATGCCCCTGCTGGAACAGTTAAAGGGCAAAAAATGTATAAACCTATTACAAGACAATTGCATGGTGCAGTTTATTGAGGCCCCGACTAGAAATGATGCTCTGCTGGGCCTGGTAATCTCAAACCATGCAGAGCTTATTGATACCAGAGAAAGATACGGTTATCATCAGTCCAGACAGACAGGGGACAGGTAGACAGTTTATTGTTTCACATGACACACTGTGCTTGTTCTCAGGGTTGTCCCCTGTCTGTCTGAACTGACGATGAATAAAGGAACTTCGTAATCTTATCTCAGCTGTAGAGTATCTTTCTCTGGTATCTTTATGGTCTACGGTGGTGAGCCGAGGCGAGCACCTGCAACGGATATGTTGTACTTTCCCCTTTTGGCCTGAGCGGTGTGTGTATGTTTGTTGGATGCAGAGCTTATAATATTCATATAAAAGAATATCTGGGTAGCAGTGACCATAATATGATTTCATTTATGTTAGCTGTAAGCAACAAACACATACAGGAAATATAAAAACACCTAACTTTAATAGAGAAAATTTTCCAAGGATGAGGGCTGCTCTCCAAGACTTAGACTGGGAGGAAATGTTGGCATCGATGAACACAGAACAGAAATGGGAATTCTTCAAAAAACTGTATGTGAACTCACTGCAAAGTATATTCCAATGAACAATAGATTTAAAAAGCTAAAAATAAAAACCTATGTGTTAAAAATGAAGGAACACTATCATTGTTTAATTGTTACAAAGAATATAACAGAATATGTAAAAAGGAAATCAAGGACGCAAAAATTCAAAATGAAAGACAGATTGCAAAAGATAGTAAGACAAACCCCCAAAAATTCTTCAAATATATTAATACAGCCCTCAAATTTTTCACTCGCCTGCTCGCATTTTGCGAGTGAAAAATGATTGAATGCGAGCAAGGAGAGGAAGAGACAGAACACTGTCTGGACGTGCAGGGGTGGGCAGTGTCCATATCTGTGATGAGGGGGGGGACAGACGCACTAGGAGCTTCTGTCTTCACCTGCCTGACAGGAGTGAATGTCATTCTCCCTCCTGTTATTGCAGCAGCACAATGCGTGATTTCTGGACTCCTCCGTTCCAGCCACTTATCTCTCCTGCAGCCGTTAATCACTTCTCTCCTTCCAAGCTCCCCTCCCCTGTTGGTTTGTTCTACTCGGCCAGGTTACTTTCACTTTGTCAGTCTCCTCGCACTTGTCTTTATCTTCCCTGCACAATCGTAAGTCAGCAGCGATTCTTGTACTCCTCTGTTCACATTAACCCTTCATCTACTTCTATCTTTCAGCTGTCCCCTCCATAAATCCGTTTTGTATGTCCTGCAGCCTCTGGTCCCAGCTCTGAGCATTCCAAGCAGCCATTTAGCTGACCCTGTCCTGTCCCAAAATACAGCCTTAGCACTTTCTCTACAGCCCTTCACTCTGCTCTTCATTAACATATATTATTACAACCCAGACCCCCCCCCCCCCTATTCACTCTCTTATCCCTAATAACTGGTGAACTGTGGTTTGGCCAGTGTGATTGTATGTGCGTTTTACCTGGATTTTAGGTGCATTTCTATTGAATTTCTATTACAAAGTGCGTTTTCATGAAAGCGCTTTAAAGTCCTGCATGCTGCATCTTTGATGCGGCTTCAGAAAATGCACTGTGTAATAGAATTCAATAGAAATGCACCTAAAATCCAGGTAAAACGCACATACAATCACACTGTTGTTATTAATATTTATTTGTGCAACTTCTGCAGTCATGCAAAAACATTTAACAGTGTCATTTTATAAAATATTTTTTTGAGGGCGCATTTAGGGGCGGGGCAGGGTAGGGGTTAGGTGGGGCAAGTAGTGGCGAGTAACCCTTAAGGCCTGGCTAGTAGCTCAGGACTTGAAATTTTGAGCCCTGTATTAATAGTAAAAAGGTCAGTTCTGAGCATGTAGGCCCTTTACAAAATAATCTAGAGTGGGTGACTGGGGACAAAGAGAAGGCAAATGTATTAAATAATTTCTTCAGCTCTGTGTATAGAAAGGAGCATGGGGGAGCTCATGACCATACTGGGGATGTTATTGACACAGCCCCAAATGATCCACAGTGGCTCAAAAGTGCAATGGTCCAGAAATATTTAGACAGAATAAAGGTGGATAAAGCACCTGGACTAGATGGCATCCACCCACCCATCCTAAAAGAATTGAGCTCTGTTATTTCAAAGCTTTTGTTTCTAATTTTTTAAGAAATTGTTAAGGACTGGAATAGTACCCCTGCTTTGGCGTAGCACCAATGTGGTGCCTATATTTAAAAAGGGATCAAAGTCTTTGCCAAGTAACTATAGACCTGTTACCGTAATTTAACTTCTATAGTGGGGAAGATACTGGAGACTTTATTAAAAGACCACATAGATGAGTTCTTGCTGGAAAAAATACAGATAGCATGTTTTTTTTTGAAAGACAGAAGTTGTCAAACAAACCTGATTTCTTTTTATGAGGAGACAAGTAAAACCTTAGACAGGGGGGTGGCTGTTGACGTAGTATACTTGGATTTTACAAAAGCATTTGACACAGTCCCCCACACATGGCTAATGTGTAAGATAAAGTCTACAGGCTTGGAAAGATCAGTTTATAAATGTATAGAAAACTGGTTAAAAGATAGAATTCAGAGAGTAGTTGTTATGGTCTAAGGTTATTAGTGGTGTACCCCAAGGTTCAGTGTTGGGACCCTTACTTTTTAACATCTTTATAAATGATATAGGGTCTGGGATTAAAAGTACCATTTCAGTCTTAGCAGATGACACCAAGCTATGCAGTGGAATAATTTTCTTACAGGATGTCACCAACTTACAAGTGGACCTCAATGCACTGTTTCATTGGGCAACTATGTGGCAAATGTGGTTTAATGTTGATAAATGTAAAGTTATGCACTTGGGGGCTAAGAATATTCATGCATCATACATACTAGGGGGAGTACAACTTGGAGAATCCATAGTGGAGAAAGATCTGGGTGCTCTGGTAGATCATAAGTTTAATAATAGCATGAAATGCTAAGCTGCAGTTTCCAAAGCAAGCAAAGTCCTTTCTTGTATTAAGAGAGGCATGGACTCCAGAGAGAGAGAGAGATATAATGTTGCCCCTGTGCAAATCATTATTAAAGCCTCATCTGGAATATGCAGTTCAGTTTTGGGCACCAGTTCTCAAAAAAGATATTGGGGAAATGGAGAAAGTGCAGAGAAGAGCAACCAAACTAAGAGGCATGACGGAGCTCAGCTGTGAGGAAAGATTGATGGAACTGAATTTATTCTCTCTTGAGATGAGGAGATTAAGGGGGATATGAACAACATACAAAAAATACATAAGGGGTCCATATAGTGAACTTGGTGTTGAGTTATCCACTTAAGGTCATCACAGAGGATAAGGGGGCACTCTTTACGTCTAGAGGAAAAGAGTTTTTGTCTCCAAATACGGAATGTTTTTTTTATGACCGTAAAAGCTATGAAAATGTGGAATATACTCCCTCCAGAGACGGTTCTGGTCAGCTCAGTGGATTGCTTTAAAAAAAGGCATGGATTCTTTCTTATGTGTACATAATATAACTGGGTACTAATATTTATAGGTAAAGTTGATCCAGGGAATATCCGATTGCCTCTTGGGGGATCAGGAAGGAATTTTTTCCTCTGCTGTAGCCAATTGGATCATGCTTTGCTGGGGTTTTTTTGCTTTCCTCTGGATCAACTGTGGGTATAGGATTGTGTATATGAGATTGTATGTTTGTATTTTCTTTTTTGTTTTTTATTGGTTGAGCTAGATGGACTTGTGTCTTTTTTCGACCTGACTAACTATGTCAATATGTAACATACTGACAAAGGGCTGTTGAGAAACTAGCTTTTTTTGTGTGTTGCTGGGAATTGGCCAAAAAACATCACCAGAGGTCAGGTGAAGTCTTTGTCTAATGATGGCTTTTTGCAAAGCAATATGGAATGTTTGGCTGGGCAATTCCCCCCAAACATCCCAATCATTTGGATTGAATTTAAACCCAGAATGTTTGGTATGAACCTAAATTCTGTTCAAACCCTGAGCTCATCCTTTCATGAGGAATAAAAACGCAGAAAAAATATTATACATTAAGGAAATGGAACATAATAATCACAAACGAGTTGCCCACTAAGGCCCTTTTGCCAGCAACAGAGAAGGGAAATACCTTCAACTACAGGACCCATTTGAGAGCAAATTTTGCCATCTGGGCCAAATTGGACCATCTGGGTATATTTTCCTATGCCATTATTGTTTTGCCTTTTCACATTTACTTTTGTGCAGAACATCCATCGGTGTCTGGCTGTTGGGTAAGAAGCTGTAAATAGTGGCTGTTGAAATATTAATAATGTTTTATCTTTGCAAAGTCATGCTAGCAAAGTGTTCAATGTACTTGACAGATTTTGACATTAAAGTGGAGTTCCACCCTAAAATGTAACTTCGGTCCATCTTCTTGCTCTGGGTCACCTGAACAACAAATGGATAATCGCAATTTTTTTTTTTTTTACTTACCTTGTTTTAGAAGATAATATACTTACCTTACTTCCTCTTCCTCCCTAGGCGGCCACGGCGAGTCATCATTTCCTGGCTTGCAATGATTCCTGGGAGCTGAACGTCATCGCTCCCAGGAATCAATGCGCCTGCACCGGTCCCGACGTCAGTTCCGGTGCATGCGCGTCACACCTTGCTAAACAGCTTCTGGGCATGCCCAGAAGCTGTGCAGGGATGACGCTGCAGCCCCGGAAGTGACGGCGGGGCCGGTGCAGTGCATTGTGGGACCGAAGAGGACGCAGAAGAGGATCGCGCTGGCTTCAGCTGCCCACACCTGAGATGGCAGCGCTGGACAATACATTTTCAAGGTAAGTATTTCTTCTAAAAGGTAAGTGCAACCCGGGACAGTTCAGAGGCTATCCATTGTGGAATGCACTAGCCCTGACTGTCCCGGGGGTATTTTTATGTATTTTGTTTTGTTTTAGGTGGAACTCCGCTTTAAAGTGGTTGGTTAAATTGTTTGCAGATCAAGCCTACAAGCAAGCTGAATAGGTTTTAGATAGCCTTATTGGTTTGTGCATAGGAATTTTACCAGTAATTTAAATAACACAACCATGTTTAATAGGGTTGTGGCACATCTGTTGTGGCAGCTCATACAGTAGGTACAACACGTTTTATGGTTCTTTATAGTCTAGTAAACTCTGGCCTCACTTGCGTCAGAAAATAGATTTCAGCCTTCATAGTCAACATAAAAGAGTTGTACTGCACAGTCCAAGATATTGTTGACCAAGCTGGGTATTTTGATGTCAGGAAAGAGCATAATGAAACAGATGCTCAGCTGTTATTATTATTGTCTGACATCATTCAAATAGATATATGTGCAAAGCTATGTCTAAGAAATCAATTAAGTTGCTGTCAGTGGATAATACCAAGCTTGGTCTCTGCTGGCCTATATATATAATTGAACAATGTGAAGCACAATGTAGATGTTTGGTGTTTTTGTAGTCTGGCTGATGATTTCACATAGTCTCCACTTTCCAGCCACAAGACAGGTGCAAACCCTGTTCCCAGCAAAGCATAACTTATAAACAAACCCATAAACAGGGAGTACACATTTAGTAGACCTGCTGATACTTGCCTGCGGCTATCCGGATGTTTTAAGAGGGATCAGCAGTGGATCTTAACAAGTTCAATAACGTGCAACATCTGTACATTACAACATTAAAATGCATCAGAACAGCTGCTAAAAACCTGTACATTACATCAGAGGCTTTAAATGCCCTAAAACAATATGACAAAACATCACACGGGATTGTTTTTACTGTAGATCACAATGTATAAAAAAGGGTAATGGTATAAACATTGATAGACCCCCACTGTTTGATATATTAAATATATGGCAGCCTTCTCCATGGCCAAATCATCTCTCCTTAAAAGTAGTAGTAAATTAATACTAAAACAAATTGCTAATTCAAATCAGAATTTAAGATGAATATTGAAAATCAATATGAATGAAAAATGTATGAGTGTCTAAGCGTGCTCCTTTCTTATGGCTGCTCTCTGTGATATTGACTCATGATGAGCCTTTGACAGTTTTCCTATTATCACTATCTATTGGTCTTTGTCAGGAAGATCATGCTAGACTGCATAGCTGGATTCCAGCTTGAGAGCTTGTACGGGTCTTGTGAAGTGTGCATGGGTGTGCGTGCATGCTCATTGCTTATAGTGGTGCCAAGCAGGCCTTTGATCCATCTGAAATTCTTCCTTGTCTGTTCATCTGCTCCTATACTGACCTCAGGGTGTCCACTGGCTATATCTCCCACTTTACCTCAGGTTCTTCACTGCCTATAAATTGTAGACTCGCTTGTTCTTGAATCTATCTCTGAATGCTGACCTGGCACATTTTGTCTACCTATTGCTGACCTTGGCTTGTTCTTGACCTTATCTCATTGATGGCTGTCGTCCCTTTGTCACTTATACCACTTGACGACAGTGGTACACCAGTATCATTCATAGGCATTCATCCCTGAACTCCCTGTCCTCACCATTTTATGTCACAGTAGAACTTCATTCTCTCTATCTGTATTCATCATAACTTTGTTTTAATCTCTTGCCAGAAGGGATTGCCCTTATAATCATGATATCCTAGAGATAAAATCTTCCAAACGTATTGCATACTACAGTATATACAATATCTCACAAAAGTGAGTACACCCCTCACATTTTTGTAAATATTTTATTATATCTTTTCATGTGACAACACTGAAGAAATGACACGTTTCTATAATGTAAAGTAGTGAGTGTACAGCTTGTATAACAGTGTAAATGTGCTGTCCTCTCAAAATAACTCAACACACAGCCATTAATGTCTAAACCATTGGCAACAAAGGTGAGTACACCCCTAAGTGAAAATGTCCAAATTAGGCCCAATTAGCCATTTTTCCTCGCTGGTGTCATGTGACTTGTTAGTGTTACAAGGTCTCAGGTGTGAATGGGGAGCAGGTGTGTTAAATTTGGTGTTATTGCTCTCACTCTCTCAAACTGGTCATTGGAAGGTCAACATGGCACCTCATGACAAAGAACTCTCTGGGAATCTGAATAAACAAATTTTTGCTCTACATAAAGATGGCCTAGGCTATAAGAAGATTGGCAAGAACCTGAAACTGAGCTACAGCATGGTGGCCAAGACCATACAGCGTTTTTTGAGTGCACAGGAGCTGAGTGCACGTGCCCAGCGTCATATCCAGAGCTTGTCTTTGCGAAATCGACATATGAGTGCTACCAGCATTGCTGCAGAGGTTGAAGGGGTGGGGGGTCAGCCTGTTAGTGCTCAGACCATATTCCGCACACTGCATCAAATCGCTCTGCATGGCTGTCGTTCTAAAAGGAAACATGTTCTAAAGATGATGCACAAGAAAGCCTGCAAACAGTTTGCTGAATACAAGCAGACTAAGGACACGGATTACTGGAACCATGTCCTGTGGTCTGATGAGACCAAGATAAACATATTTGGTTCAGATGGGGTCAAGTGTGTGTGGCGGCAACTAGGTGAGGAGTACAAAGACAAGTGTGTCTTGCCTACAATCAAGCATGGTGGTGGGAGTGTCATAGTCTGGGACTGCATGAGTGCTGCCGGCACTGGGGAGCTACAGTTTATTGAGGGAATCATGAATGCCAACAAGTACTGTGACGTACTGAAGCAGAGCATGATTTCCTCTCTTCAGAGACTGGACCGCAGGGCAGTATTCCAACATGATAACGACCCCAAACACACCTCCAAGACGACCACTACCCTGCTAAAGAAGCTGAGGGTAAAGGTAATGGTAATGGAATGGCCTAACATGTCTCCAGACCTAAACCCTATTGAGCATCTGTGGGGCATCCTCAAAGAAAAGGTAGAGGAGCTCAAGGTCTCTAACATCCACCAGCTCTGTGATGTTGTCATGTAGGAGTGGAAGAGTGCTCCAGTGGCAACCTGGGAAGCTCTGGTGAATTCCATGACCAAGAGGGTTGAGGCAGTGCTGGAAAATAAGGGTGGCCACACAAAATATTGACATTTTGGGCCCAATTTGGACATTTTAACTTAAAGGTGTACTAACTTTTGTTGTCAGCGGTTTATACATTAATTGCTGTGTGTGGAGGTATTTTGAGGGGACAGCAAATTTACACTGTTATACAAGCTGTACACTCACTACTTTACATTGTAGCAAAGTGTTATTTCTTCAGTGTTGTCACATGAAAAGATATAATATAAAAATAATAAAATATTTACAAAAACGTGAGGGGTGTACTCATTTTTGTGACATACTGTATGTTTGCTATTGGTTAGTATTGCACTTTGCACACTGCATTAGGGCCTACAGAAGAATGAGTTTTGTTTTTGGTAT
The DNA here is from genome assembly GCF_965119305.1 of Pelophylax lessonae. Lineage (NCBI taxonomy): Eukaryota > Metazoa > Chordata > Amphibia > Anura > Ranidae > Pelophylax > Pelophylax lessonae. The sequence goes on from NC_138768.1 coordinate 660,094,337, forward strand.
AATTTCCATTTGCTACCCTGGCTCTTCTTGCATGCAAGTTTTATATTTGCCAGGCTTATCCACCTTACCAACCGCTCAGTGTCTGCCTCCCCTCTCTGGCAATCCCTACACTGGCTCCCGATTTCCCAGCAAATTAAATTCAAAATACTAACCACAACATACAAAGCCATTCACAACTCTGCCTCGAGCTACATTACCAATCTTGTCTTCAAATATCACCCAAACCGTCCTCTCCGCTCCTCTCAAGACCTCCTACTCTCAAGCTCCCTTGTCTCCTCCTCCCATGCTCGTCTCCAGGATTTCTCCAGGGCCTCTCCCGTCCTCTGGAATGCTCTACCTCAACCTGTACGGCTATCTCCTACTCTAGCTGCTTTCAGGCGATCCCTGAAAACTCATCTCTTCAGGGAAGCCTATCACATCGCCAACTAATCTTCCATTAGCTCATTCTTTACTGTTACAACCTCTTGTACCACCTGCCCCACCCCATTACATTGTAAGCTCTTCTGAGCAGGGCCCTCTTAATCCTCTCGTATTTTATTGTATTGTAACTGTATTGTCTCCCTCTAACATTGTAAAGCGCTGCGTAAACTGCTGGCGCTATAGAAATCCTGAATAATAATATTTGGCAGATGCATAGTTATGTTTCACTTATTATATATTGACATTATCAATTTATATTACCTTTGCTTAATGCCATTTTTTATCAGGATGAGAGACATAACTACCAATCATGGGGCCAAGTAGCACATTTTTTAAGGAGTCTAGCTACCTTCAGCACTCCATTCTTCCAGTATTATCTCTTTGGCAACTGCCTTTATAAAACCCTAATAACAAGCACCTTTATCAGTGGTGTTTTTCAATGCAGCACTACAGAAACAAACAAAAAAACAAAATAGACAAAAACTTAACATTTTTATATATGAACTGTAAAGGTGGTAAAAAGAAAGGGAGAAAGGAGTTAACGTGGTTGTAAACCCTCACATATACCCAGTGAAGTGAATAGCCTCAGGTGATACACAGACATGAATCAAATCTTTCTACATAGGTTTTACTTGTTTAACTGCAGTCTTCTCTTCTCTATAACTCTTCAAAATGATAAAATCCTTATGCATATGTGAATAGTACAGAGAAGGAAGTATAAAACTGCAATTACAGCTCTGAGACACTGTGTAAGAGCTGATTGGAGGAAATGGACAACCCCTCCCCCCTCCATATAGGCAGAGGAATGAAGGAACATGCAGAGCTGTATTCTGAATAGACCAGTTCCACGCTTATCTCCCTCGCCAACACACATTTTTAGCTCATGTTATCTCATGTGTTGGAACACTTCTCATGATGATAACAGAGGAACAAAGCACCAGAGAGAAACAGCACTTAGAGCTTTGGAGAGAGACAGATACAAACTACAGATATATGTGTTTAGCTCAAATTCCGTGACTGGGGTTTACAACCATTTTTATAAGAACAAACTATGTTAACTATGTTAACTATGAGTATATACAAGAACAACCTTTAAAGTGGTTGTAAAGGCAGAAGGTTTTTGTTACCTTACTACATTCTATGCCATAAGGGAAAAAAAACTTTCAGCATGCAGCTCCCCCTGCAGCCTGCCTAAATACATTACTGAGCTCGGTCTTGATCCAGCGATGAGCATGAGAGCCAAAGCTTTCTCTGCTCTCTCGCTCCTCTTTACCTCAGATACAGCAGTGACTCCCACTGCTGTCAATCAGGGCCAGTGACGATGCAGTGGGGGCGGAACTAAGCCCTCTGCTCTGCTGTGTATCTTATGGACACATGGCATGGCTCGGGAGAGAGCACCCACTAGTACCCCCATAGGAAGCTGCTTGGTATGGGGGCACTCGGCGAGGGGCGAAGAAACCAGAATCAGGGCTGCTCTGTGCAAAACCATTGCACAGAGCAGCTAAGTATAACATGTTTGGTATTTTAATAAAAAAAAAAAATTACACTTTACAACCACTTTAATTTGAAATTCCTAACTAAAATGCAGCGACAATAGTGTTACAATGAAATTACATTGTAACAATTTAGTTATAATGAATTTATGAATGAATCCTGCAAAGGTGATTCATACAGTAGAGCTGACAGCCACTCCTGAGACCGTAGATTTAAATAGGTAGGCTGTTCTTCTAGTATAGTATGGAGGGGCTAGGCTACAAATATATATTTGGGTCCTGTTCTCAGGTAATTGTTGGTGCATGACTGTTAATCTGATAGATGGGTTCTGTTCTGTGTCTGTGCAGTCCTGCAGAGCTCACCTGGCAATCTGACAGGTACCACTGCTCTGTGTATCAAGAGCCAATGTCAGCACTACTGATATACAAAATGAGTCCTAAGTCCTATGAGACTAAGACCATAGATGCCTTTTTTTTTTTTTGATCAGCCAGAGTGTGAGGTGGTTGGAGGTCGGTGGAATCCTCCCTGCTTTGCCATTGTATTCTGACAGCCCTGCTTACTGCTGTCAGAATACACTGATCAGGGACTGCAGCCAATTGGTCCTACAGTCCTGTTCTAACAATTGACTTCTGTTGAGTGGAAACATCCTCAGATGGATCGAAATCCGACCGGTCCCTGTTGAGCTGAATTTTGATACATCTATGGGCAGCTTAAAGTGGAGTTCCACCCTGAAATTTTTTTTTTCACCGTCCACTTGCTTTAATTTACCTGAAAAAGAATTGGATAATTTAAATTTTTTTTTGTTTCACTTACCTTCCTTTTAATGAAAATATACTTACCTTCCTTCCTCTTCCTCCCTCTGCAGCCATGGCCCGCGCCGTCACTTCCTCCTTGCATTGACTCCTGGGAGATGAGCGTCATCGATCCCAGGAGTCAATGCGCCTTCACCGGCCCTGCTCGTCCCTTCTGGTGCAGGCGCATCATTTCCTGCTGAACAGCTTCTTGGCATGCCCAGAAGCTGTGCAGGGATGATGCGCCTGCACCAGAAGGGACAAGCAGGGCATTCTGGGACTCCGACATCACCGAAGAGGACACCGAAGAGGACGCTCCGGCTTCAGCTGCCTACACCTGAGATGGCAGTGCTGGACGAGACATTTTCAAGGTAAGTATTTCTTCTAAAAGGTAAGTGAAACAGGGTAAAGTTCAGAGGCTATTGTTGCTTAAATGCACTAGCCCTGACTGCCCCGGGGGTATTTTTATCTAAAAAAAAATTTCTAGGGTGGAACTCCGCTTTAAGTTTGAGAGCTAAGGAAGCACTGGCTGCTTTCACAAGTTTAAAGACCAGTTCCAATATATTAACAGCCCCTCTCCGACGCCTCTAACTAACTACTGGTATGAAAAAAAAAATACAAATGCCAATTGTAGTTAACTGAAGCCATATTTACTCTACTTTTATTTACTTCATGGTCTCATTTTATTGCTTTCCACATCTCTGTCTACTTGATGTGCATACCTCCGATTGGTGGAGGTAACACTTCCAGTGGCCAATTCCTCCAGAGACAGGAAAACTCACAAAGTGGTGAAGAGACCAGTGCCCAAGAGGATAAGGAGCAGGGAAAGATGCTTGGTCCCAGGGCATGAAAATAGCTTTTCTCACAGGAAACTGTGACTTTGATCCATTACACTGCGGGATGACTTAGTAAGAGGTGTTTAGAATCAAGACTGAGGAGTGAGGTAATTGATACACAATGCACTGTTTATATTTGAGATATTTTCTAGTGTTGGGTTTTAATTTTTTAACCCCTTCCGTACCGCGTCATGTCAAATGACGTCGGCACAAATCCTTTCTCGATCCGGGCGGACGTCATATGACGGCGCCCGGATCTCCCCGCTACTGCGCGCCCCCGGGGGCGCGCAGCGCGGCGATCGGGGGTGAGGCTCGTCCCTCGGACTGAGCCCAACCCCGATCAAGGTAAACAGCCAATGAAATTGGCTGTTTACCACGTGATCGGCTGTGTCAATCACAGCCGATCACATGAGCGGCTCCAGCGCGAGCCGCTCGTTCCTTCCTTAATGCGCGCCCCCGGGGGCGCGCAGCGCGGCGATCGGGGACGAGGCTCGTCCCTCGGACAGAGTCGATCCCCGATCTAGGTAAAGAGCCAATGAAATTGGCTCTTTGCCACGTGACCGGCTGTGTCCAATCACAGCCGGTCACAAATGTCATCAGAGAACACGGTAACTAGCTGTCACCGTGTTCTCCTCCTCACACACTGATCCTGTGTGAGGAGGAGATTGTGGTAACAGCTAGTTACCAAGTACAGTGCACCCCAAACACACTGATTGCCCCCCCCAATAAAGAGCACCTGTCACTAGCCCATCAAAGTACCCGAGTACCTGTCACCAGCCCATCAGGTACTCTGATGACAGGTACTCGGGTACTCTGATGGGCTGATGACAGGTACTCGGGTACTCTGATGACAGGTACTCGGGTACTCTGATGGGCTGATGACAGGTACTCGGGTACTCTGATGACAGGTACTCGGGTACTCTGATGACAGGTACTCGGGTACTCTGATGACAGGTACTCGGGTACTCTGATGACAGGTACTCTGATGGGCTGGTGACAGGTACTCGGGTACTCTGATGACAGGTACTCTGATGGGCTGGTGACAGGTACTCGGGTACTCTGATGATGGGTACTCAGGTACTCTGATGACAGGTACTCGGGTACTCTGATGACGGGTACTCGGGTACGCTGATGACGGGTACTCGGATACTCTGATGACGGGTACTCGGGTACTCTGATGACAGGTACTCGGGTACTCTGATGACAGGTACTCGGGTACTCTGACGACAGGTACTCTGGTACTTTGAGTACCCGTCATCGGAGTACCCGAGTACCTGTCACCTACCCATCAGAGTACCCAAGTACCTGTCACCTACCCAACAGAGTACCCGAGTACCTTCCACCTGCTCATCAGAGTACCTGACACCTGAAGTACCCGAGTACTTGCCACCTGCTCATCATTACCCATCACTACTCATCAGTACTCATCAGTACCCATCAGTACCTATCACCTATTAGTATCAGTACTGATCATCCGTACCCATCATCAGTACAGTATCAGTATCACCTATCAGTATCAGTACTACTCATCAGTACTTATCACCTGCCTGTCACCTGCCCATAAGAGTACCCGAGTACCTGTCACCTGCCTATCGGAGTACTCAAGTACCTGCCACTTGCTCATCAGTACCAGAGTACCTGTCACCTGCCCAGCAAAGTACCCGAGTACCTGTCACCCTTCATACAGCCACCATGTCCAAGTCCAAAAAGGTTTATATACGTCCTCCGTTTAAACCTAAATACCGGTGTTATGGCAGCAGATAGCTGCCATAACCCTGGTATTTTTTTAAACGGTGGACGGTTGGCTTTCCGATAAGGGTGGTCCCAGCGGCGGATTCGCCGCAAGATCACCCTTCCGGGGTGGCGGAAGAGGTGCCCCCCCCTCCCGCTGCATTCTGGTCCTTTTCCCCGTTTACCGGACCCGCCGGCAGCGGGGAAAACGATCCGGTCCCAGATCCTCACAGACAGGATGTCGAGTGAGGGCAAGCTTGCCCTCACTTGACTCTATGGTCTTGGAGGACCGGAGCTATGGCAAACGTCATTGCCTAGCAACCAGTTTAAAGGTCCCTTTTTTTTTTTCATTCTATTTAATTTTTTTTTAATTTTTTTTTTTTATTTTTTCTATCTTTTAGTGTACTTGTGAGATCTGAGGACTTTTTGACCCCAGATCTCACAAAAAAGAGGTCCTGTCGTGCCTTTTTCTATTACAAGTAATGTTTACATTTCTTGTAATAGAAATAAAAATGATCATTTTTTTTTTTTTTAAAAAAACAGTGTAAAAATAAAAAATAATAAATAAAATAAATAGTAAAAAAAAAAAAAATTAAAGCGCCCTGTCCCCGCGAGCTCGCGCGCAGAAGCGAACGCATACGGAAACCCCGCCCACATATGTAAACAGTGTTCAAACTACACATGTGAGGTATCGTCGCGATCGTTAGAGCAAGAGCAATAATTTGAGCCCTAGACCTCCTCTGTAACTCTAAGATAGCAACCTGTAGAAATTTTTAAAATGTCGCCTATGGGGATTTTTAAGTACCAAAGTTTGTCACCATTCTGTGAGCGTGCGCAATTTTGAAGCATGACATGTTGGGTATCTATTTACTCGGCGTAACATTATCTTTCACATTATGGAAAACAATTGGGCTAACTTTACTGTTTTCTTATTTTTTAATTAAAAAAAGTGATTTTTTTCCCAAAAAATTGTGTTTGGAAGACCGCTGCGCAAATACGGTGTGATAAAAAATATTGCAATAATCTCCATTTTATTCTCTAGGGTCTCTGCTAAAAAAAAATATATAATGTTTTGGGGTTCTAAGTAGTTTTCTAGCAAAAACAACTGATTTTAGCTTGTAAACACCAAATGTCAAAAATAGGCCTAGGCAAGTGGCTAGGATGCATGATGATGCTCCTTGGATGTTTAGGCCCCTCTATATGGCTAGACTGTGAAAAAGTCTCACACATGTGGTATTGCCATACTCAGGAGGAGTGGCAGAATGTATTTTGGGGTGTCATTTTTGCTATGTACATGCTATGTGTTAGGAATATTCTATAAATTTACAACTTTGTGTAAAAAAAAAAGTTTTTATTTTTTTCCCACATTTTCCAAAAACTTGTGGAAAAAAATGACATGTTCAAAGGACCCATAATGCCTCATAGAATATACGTTGGAGTGTTTGCTTTCCAAAATGGGGTCATTTTGTGGACTTTTCCATTGTATTGGTGCTCTAGGGCCTTGAAAAGTGTGATAGGTAGTAAGAAAGTTTTATGTGTATTTATGCTCCTAAAACGCCTTATGGTGCTACTTGGACGTGGAGTCTCTTTTTGTGGCCAGGCTGTGTAAAAGTCTCACACATGTGGTATCACCATACTCAGAAGGAGTAGCAGAATGAATTTTGGGGTGTCATTTTTGCTGTGTACATGCTATTTGTTAGAAATAGCTTATAAATTGACAACGTTTTGGGAAAAAAAAAGAAAAAAAAATGTTTTCTTCATTTTCCCAAGAATTGTGGGAAAAAATTATAACTTCAAAAAACTCACCATGCCTCTTACTAAATACCTTGGACTGTCTACTTTACAAAAAAGGGTCATTTGGGGGGTATTTGTACTGTCCTGACATTTCAGGGCCTCAAGAAAGGAGATAGGCCATCAGTACATCTGGTGTGATCAATTTTCAGTAATTGGTACCATAGCTTCTAGACTCAATAACTTTCACACAGACTAAATAATATACACTAATTTGGGTTAATTTTACCAGAGATATGTAGCAGTATAAATTTTGGCCCAAATGTATGAAGAAAAATTAATTTTTTGCAAAATTTTATAATAGAAACTAAAAAAAAGTGTTTTTTTTGCAAAATTTTTGCTCTTTTTTTGCTTATATCACGGAAAAAAAAAACCCCAGTTGTGATCAAATACCACCAAAAGAAAGCTCTATTTGTGTGAAAAAAATGATAAAAATTTTGTTTGCTTACAGTGTAGCATGACTGAGCAATTGTCATTCAAAGTGTGAGAGTGCTGAAAGCTGAAAATTGGTCTGGGCAGGAAGGGGGTCTAACTGCTCTGTATGGAAGCGGTTAAACAGACAAGTTAAAAGGATATATGGATTTCTACAATATATGCAGCATATTACATTGTATTATTATTTTTTTTTTAAATGAGTATCTCCCTAAGATCACCTGCCAAACTCAACTTGTAAGTGTTCTACATTTCTCAGAAACCTTGCACAGGTGAGATATTTGTTCTAACACTTTAAGTGTCACCCCGTGTCAGAATGGTCACATTAGGCCCATCCCTAGCAGTCTTGTTACTAAAATGGCTAGTTTATAGGAATATTGGATGGGGCAAGCTCATACAACTTTGTAGACTACAAAACGTAGACTAGGAATGGCCAGGAAATTGGAGAGGACAGTGTGCAAGCAAGTATTTTTGTGTTTTATTATGGTATTTATAAACTTAGCAGCTGCAAACTCTTTACAGCATACTTAGATTTTTCTTTTACCCAATAACAAATAAAAAGACAGTTCTAGGAATGTATGCAATGCAAAAGCAAAAGTTACACAATCTTTACATGACACACATTGTTTTTGTCAGTCACACTGTTTCAGTTTATATGGGCACTTTCTAATTTCCAATATATCAGTGAACTGATCAAAAAGTGATTTAAAAGAGCTTTTTTTTATTCTTACACTAAATGGTATTTTAAAGATTCCCCTTAAAAATATATACAGTATATGTTGCAACTCTAAAGTGACAGATATTAAGTCCTGGCACATTTAGGACCTAAAAGTTTAAATCAGGGTAACTTGAATCAGGTAACTGTTAAAGGCATCATAAACCTTCTCACCTGCCCATGTGTTTTTCACCTGTATAAGATGTGTATTGATAATGTTAGTTTCATGGAGTCATTTGTGGACCTGTACGCAAATCCGATTAGAGATTAGAGTAAATCTTCACATTCTGATGTTGTTTCTTTTTATGCTCAAACATGAGGCATGCCATGTAGCACTGCACTGGTTATTGCAAGACCTCCATCAATAATGTGAGTCCTAACCATTCTTATGAAGAAATTACACTTCCCACAATCCCTGGGACCCTCTGTCTAATGCTGGTGCAGGGGGGGGGGGGACTAAATAGTAATTAGATCAGACAGAGACACAAACAGGTAGAGCAATTAACAGAGAGCTTGCCTTCCATTTGCACTGAAACATTTGTGATGAGTTCTGCATTATATGCTGTGTGACCTGGAACAAGAAGTTGCCTGTCCTTTTAGCAAATATGGACAGGGTAGCTGAAGCAATACATGGACATAAGAGAATTGATTTGCCATGACACTACAAACTGCAGCTGCAACATGTAAGCTCATCATTACATGGTAAGGCAAATAAACAACACAGACCATAAAACTACACCAACACCTTTTGAAAGTACAAAACTACACACATTTGAAAGTAACAATGCCTTTAGGGTGTGCAATTATATATACAGCCACCTTCTTTCTTTCTTTTTTTTTTGGGGGGGGGGGGGATATGAGAATTTACCCTCCCAAACTGGATAGTGCACTAAACTTGCAGGTAACTAAAAGAACCAGGACCTTTGCTGGGTGGAAGAGTGGGTTTGATAATAAAGCTGGTAGTGCTTCTACCCAGGACAGGACCGCTGTAAACAGAGGAGATTTCTTTCCTGGGAAATGAATCATTAATCTAAACAAAGTAAGTGGGAGCAGAAGAACTACTGCAACCAGCACATACCATTAACTATAAGTAAATAGATACACACCAATAAAGGAAAAATATATATCTTTATATAAGAAGAGATTAATGACAGTATATACAGTCTATGTACAAACAGGTATTATCAGCAAAGGGCCCGATAGGAGTCCTAGTGGAACTGTGCACCAATCTAGAGATGCCCCAAATGAATGTTGTAGTAAAGTCTAGCGGCAGTTACTGTCTTTGTGTCAGAGACCTGAAGACAAGATTTACTGTCCTGTTAAGATCCTCCAAATGTTCAACCAACCTGGAACACAGATTCTTACCAGCAGGAACTGCGGTGCAGCAGTGGAACTGTGGCACTGGGACTCAGAGTCAGCCTATCAACCCTCCCTATTAGTTTCTAATCTGATACGCAACTGGAACTCTCAGGTAATGATCCCGAAGTGGCCACAGGAAGCCTAACCTGGCTCTAGCCTGTGCTGATTATCAAGCCCTAAGCTAAAACTAGCTTTAGAATCACAGGCCAAAAGGGACAGGGTTACCTAGAATAACATGAGCTGCATATATAAACGATGTGTGCAATAAATGGGTTCATCTTCACTACACATACAGTAGCACAGAGCTAGCTATGTACTGTGCATGTGAAATAATAACACAAGGACAGGGCAGAGATACTCTGTCTGTTACAAGGTTTTAGATATACACTCAGCAGCTGCAGCTAACCATTTAGATCATTGCAATACTTGTATAATAGTCCTTTTTGGCTTGGAGTTTAGCATTATGGACATGACATGTGGTTGAGGCATTCTCTCTCTCGACTTTCTCTTTCCAGGGTTTGAAAGCCAGTTAACAACCCAGAAACCAGAAGTGCATACATAATATATTAACAAGCATTTACAAATCCAAGCAGTAGGAGGGCAGCAGATCCTTACATAAGCTTTATGTAGGAAAATATTAAAATTAGTACATACAGTACATCCAATGTACAAACAGTTATTATCAGCAAAAGGCCCAACATGAGTCTTGGTGCAATTGTGCACATATACTCGTATAGATATAGTATTAATAGCTATACCTCCCACTGCAATTGCAGCAAAGTTACGTTTCAGGGGCCCCTAAGGATGACCGCAATGCTGTATCCATCGGAGTCCTGAAGACAAGATCAGCATTGATGGGAAGATCCTTCAACAATTGTCCACCCAGCCTGGAATACAGATTCTCACCAGCAGAAACTGGTGTGTAGCACTGGAACTTGGAGTCAGCCTATCTACCCTGTGTCATAGTCCCGAGTAATTTTCAATCTGTCCTGTAAAAAGACCTCTAACTACCTGAAATGGCGGTTGGATGCCTAACCTGCCTCTAGCCTATGCTGGGTATTAGACCCTGAGCTGAAACTAGCTATAGAATCCCAAACCAGAAGGGACAGGGTTATCTAGAATAACAGGAGTTGCATATAAACTATACTGCAATAAACAGGTTCACCTACCAATATGCTAGAAGGTGACCACTACACAAATACATTAGCACCAACCTAGCGTTCTGGAACTGTGCATGTGAGAAAATAACAATAGGGCAGAGATAAGCTTGTCACAAGGAATTAGATACACACTCAAGAAGATGCAATGGCTACCTGCAGTTAAACTATTAGAAACCTAGGAATACTTGCCTAATAGCCTTTGCTTCTGATCGGGGTGAAAAAACAGCAGCACCTGTGTGTATAAGATCATGTGGCTCAGTTCCTTGTGTCTGCTTCCGGGAAACTCCCCTTTATATAACATCATAATCCTCCAACTGGGGTTTCTAACCCAGTTAGCAGGGACAGGAAATACATGTCTATAAACAACCAACTCTGTGGCAATAAATAGGTAAAGTTATTTACAAAACAGTCAGTAGACAGCAGCAGATCCCTTCACATACATATTGGTAGTTTTGGATGAGATTGGCTGATGGTGTTAACTACTGTTGTAAATGAGGCACATCCAAAAACCAATCTGGAAACTTTTGTGATGTGCTTTCCATTTTGGCTTCATTAATATGCATACGATATGTCCTCTTGTAAATAACACAGGCACATCTTAACTCCTTCCCACCCACGCTATAGCCAAAAGATGGCTACAGAGCAGGCTTAAAATGCCAGGAGGGCATCCATGGACTTCCTCCCATACTTGCGTTGCTCGCGCGCCCTTTGTGTCCATCAGTGCCGCCTATCAGTGCCACCTCTCAGTGCCACCTATTAGTGCCCATCAGTGCCCCTCATTAGTGCAGCCTCATCTGTGCCTCCTGATCAGTGCCAACCAGTGCCGCCTCATCATTGCCCATCAGTGCCACCTATCAGTGCCCATCAGTGCTGTATTATAAGTGCCTATCAGTGCAGCCGATCGGTAACAATCAGTGCAGCCTATCAATGACTAACAATGCAGCCTCATCAGCGCACATCAGTGAAAGAGAAAAATTAGCTGTTTGCAAAATTTTATAACAAATCATGTTTTCTCTTTTTTTGTGTGTTTAGCAAAAAAAACGTGGTTATTCCACCAAAAGAAAGCTCTACTTGTGTGAAAAAAAAAATTATAAAAATGTAATATGTGTACAGTGTTGTATGACCACCCAAATTTCATTCAAAGTGTGACAGTGCTGAAAGCTGAAAATTGGCCTGGTCAGGGAGGGGATAAAAGTGCCCAGTAGGCAAGTGGTTAAATAAGACACAAAATGAATGGGGGAACGTGCCATGCCTTTAAGTTAATGCAGAAAATGGACAAAATTCCCTATATTTTCTGCTCTGCAGACAAAACAAGAATTGAGTACCAATCTCGCCAAAGTAAGAAGAAATCCCTTTTAGGTTAGTTATGCCAGAAAAGGTGTACAAGATTTCCCTTCTGTTCCTGATCTTGAAACAGCTGTAAAATTTAGTTTTTTTTCATCAATTTTCATTAATGGTTACTAGGAAAAACATACAGTAAAGGGGTAACTCTTCTTAGCAGAAACACAGGCAGCAATAAAAAACTCCTCATAGGTTTTAACACTTTCACACTGTAGCCAAAAATGAAAATAAAATTAAATTAAAAAATGTTGCTTTAGATATACACTGAACAAAATTATAAACGCAACACTTTTGTTTTTGCCTCCATTTTTCATGAGCTGAACTCAAAGATCTAAGACTTTTTCTATGTACACAAAAGGCCTATTTCTCTCAAATATTGCTCACAAATCTGTCTAAATCTGTGTTAGTGAGCACTTCTCCTTTGCTGAGATAATCCATCCACCTCACAGGTGTGGCATATCAAGATGCTGATTAGACAGCATGATTATTGCACAGGTGTGCCTTAGGCTGGCCATAATAAAAGGCCACTCTAAAATGTGCAGTTTTATCAAACAGCACAATGCCACAGATTTTGCATGTTTTATGGGAGCGTGCAATTGGCAGGAATATCCACCAGAGCTGTTGCCCGTGAATTGAATGTTCATTTCTCTACCATAAGCCGTCTCCAAAGGCGTTTCAGAGAATTTGGCAGTACATCCAACTGGCCTCACACCCGTGAACCACGTGTAACCACACCAGCCCAGGACCTCCACATCCAGCATCTTCACCTCTGAGACCAGCCACCTGGTCTGCAACAATCGGTTTGCATAACCAAAGAATTTCTGCACAAACTGTCAGAAACCATCTTAGGGAAGCTCATCTGCATGCCCGTCGTCCTCATTGGGGTCTCGCCCTGACTGCAGTTTATCGTAACCGACTTGAGTCGGCAAATGCTCACATTCAATGGCGTCTGGCACTTTGGAGAGGTGTTCTCTTCACGGGTGAATCCCGGTTTTCTTAGGTCTTTGAGTGTAGCTCAAAAAAATGGGGACAAAAACAATTGTTGCATTTATAAATTTGTTCAGTATACATTTGCTTCCATGGGCTATACTGGGGAAAACTGAGGTTGGCAGTGTAAGAAGAACCCTCTTTGCTTGCAGAAGGTAAATAGATTTTTTCTTTTACAATACTACCTCTATGCAGATGATATCAACACTTATCTATCCATCTTTGTCCTAGCTCACCAAATCTTTAATCTCATTTAAAATGTCTGTTGGTCAATTATCTGGGAGGTACCTAAAATTTAATGTAAGTTAAATCATCCGGTCTTCAAATTTTACCATCAATCTATCTACGTCATAAGTTCCACTGTAATAGTATCATCCTTGACAAACTTCCTTGTGGTGACCCATTTCTGCCACTTGCCTGTGGAATAATCTATCAAGCTGGATGCCTGATGGTGGGAGCATTGCCTCTATGCATTGAAAAGCACTTATGATCTCTATAGCTTGAGATGGTTTTTGCCTGGTAAGAGGCTCTTTACAGTTTTGGGCACTAAGCACTTTACATCACTTAGGAACACTTTGAGTGGACTAAAACTATTCACAATGTATATATTATGGGAGTGTGGTTCCTGCGCTATAGTGGATTCTCTACTAACCACCCTAATGCTGCGTCACATAAACTGATACTATAAAACAGTCACAGATATATAAGTTATGGGGGAGTGTGATGCGCTTCAGAGGTATTGTGAATATTATATAAAGTGCTTCTGTGTAACTATCCACCTATTTAATCAATTGTATACTGTATATCAAAATTATTATTCTAAAGTGCTATTACATATGTTTCATTCCAAAATTAATAAATACATCACTAGTTCATATAAATATAAAGTGCTTGTGTAGATATCCCATTCAGATATTATTATTGCCAGAAAGTGAATAAGTGCTTCTTACAAAAATAAAAGTGCTCTGTGCATCCAGTGCCAATATAAATATCTCATCACATATGTGCAAAGAACAAATAAATGTAACAATAAGTGTCCAATCCAGATAGTGCGCCAGACAATTCCAAATTTTATCTGGTTATAACAAATTTGCCATAAGCGCTTTATTTATAAAATAAGGTCTGCAGGTATCGACAGCAGGGTTTGCTTTTGGATACGGAACTGGCTAAAAGGGCGTGTCCAAAGGGTGGTAATAAACAGCGCATATTCAGATTGGTATGAGGTAGTAAGCAGGGTCCCCCAAGGCTCAGTCCTGGGACCAACCTTGTTCAATTTATTCATAAACAGCATTGAGGTCGGGGTCAGTAGTTCGATATCAGTTTTTGCAGATGACACAAAATTGGCCAGGGCAATAACTGCACAGCATGAAGCAGATATCCTACAGAATGACCTAGACAAAATAACGGAGTGGGCAACGACTTGGCAAATGAGGTTTAACGTAGAGAAGTGTAAGGTTTTGCACTTGGGGACTAGAAACATAAAAGCACAATACACTTTAGGAGGGGAACCCTTGGGGGAATCAAAAATGGAGAAGGATCTGGGAGTCTTGGTTGATGATAGACTAGGCAATAGCATGCAATGTCAAGCGGCAGCTGCCAAGGCTAGCAGAATATTAGCATGCATAAAGAAAGGGATGTATTCCAGAGATAAGACTATAATCCTTCCACTTTATAAAACCCTGGTCCGACCGCATCTGGAGTATTCTGTCCAGTTCTGGTTCGCCAGTCCTCAGAAGGGATGTGTTGGAGCTGGAGAGAGTCCAGAGAAGGGCAACTAAACTAATTAGGATATTGGAGGACCTTGATTATGAAGAGCGTCTGCAATCGCTTGATTTATTCTCCCTGGAGAAGAGACGCCTGAGGGGGGACATGATAGCAATTTTTAAATATCTCAATGGGGATCTCAGCTTAGAAAAAAAGCTGTTCAGTCGAAAGGATTGCATGAGGACTCGGGGGCATACAATGCGATTAGAGGAGAAGCGTTTTAACCTCAGGCAACGTGGGGGGTTCTTTACTGTTAGGGCTACAAGATTGTGGAATTCTCTACCACAAGAGGTGGTTTCTGCGGGTAGTATGGTGGCTTTCAAAAGACTATTAGACGTACATCTCAAGGATCAGAACATTCAGGGGTATGTGAGATGATTGCAGCCACACACACCTACACAGGTTGAACTGAATGGACTATTGTCTTTATTCAACCTCACCTACTATGTAACTATGTAACTATCTGGATTTAACAAATTTTTTATAACCAGATAAAATTTGGAATTGTCTGGCGCACTATCTGGATTGGACACTTATTGTTACATTTATTTTTTCTTTGCACATATGTGATATATATATATAATTTTTTTCACTGTTGATGAGATATTTATATTGGCACTGGATGCACAGAGCACTTTTATTTTTGTAAGAAGCACTTATTCACTTTCTGGCAATAATAATATCTGAATGGGATATCTACACAAGCACTTTATATTTATATGAACTAGTGATGTATTTATTAATTTTGGAATTAAACATATGTAATAGCACTTTAGAATAATAATTTTGATATATACAATTGATTAAATAGGTGGATAGTTACACAGAAGCACTTTATATAATATTCACAATACCCCTGAAGCGCATCACACTCCCCCATAACTTATATTCACAATGTATATTTTTGAATTTACTTTAATATTTCTTACTTTTATTTTTTCATAAATATTTAACGATTTTTCATATCTTAGGATCCACTATTGAGCCCTTGGTCACACCGGTGCAACTTATCACGCGATGTGATTGTTTAAAATCGCATGACAAGTCACAACCTATTGTCTGCAGTGGAAGCAGTTAAATGGGTGTCACTCTGACTCCATTGGAGTTGCACTGATTTTAAAAAGTAGTTCTCACACTTCTTTTTGAAAGTTCAGGTGCGACTTGCATAGGCATTGGAGCATGAAGAAGAACAGATGCCTTCCAAGTGGCACCTGAAGTCGCACTGGCATGCCCCTTAGAAATCGTGCAATTTCAGGTGAAGTTGCACGATTTCAAAGCCACGGTCGATGAGACCAAAGACAAACTTGTAAGCATGTATGCACTTTGGTATTGCTGAAGTAATACTTATCTTGTGTTGTTAATTTTCTTTCCGGTATTCAGGCTTTTTCCAGGTGCTGCAGTCAGTAGTTTTAGACCAATCGCGATTATATTTTTTATCTTTTCCTTTATTCTATTTAGGAAATGACATCACCACAGCCTTTAAAATGTATGTTTTTATGTTTTTTCTTCAAATTCTTTTTTTATTCAGGTTTTGGTTTCTGATTTTTATTTGGGCGTGGTTCACATGTAAGTAGACCTTGCATTTTCATACAAGGTCTTTATTTTCCTATAAGTACTTGCATTTTCATATACATACTTTATAACAGTAAATGAAAAAACAATCAGCGCAGACAGGTAAGTGTAGCTAAACTAGATGGAAATGCCAGCTGAACACCGACCCAGGATACACAGCAAAAAATCCCAGAGAGATATAACAGACAAAATGATGCAGCGCAAATCCTGTAAATAATGGCATAAGAAATAAAGAGTCCCAAAAAGATGAAAGAGACAGTTCCTTAGGTCCAATCTGTGTTGAAAGAGGATATAGGAGACAACGACTCCACACAGTGATCTCCCTCCACCATAAAGCACACTGATGCCCTCACCTCATGATTCGACCACTGTGTTACCAGAGGTCAAAAATCGCAGTGTCAATCCACATCAATAAGCAGGCTTCAGGTACATTCGTATACACTCCTTGATAACTAAGGACCAGATAGGACTCACAGACCGGATTCCCCAAACACAGTGGTCGAATCATGAGGTGAGGGCATCAGTGTGCTTTATGGTGGAGGGAGATCACTGTCTCTTTCATCTTTTTGGGACTCTTTATTTCTTATGCCATTATTTACAGGATTTGCGCGGCATCATTTTGTCTGTTATATACATACTTTATATTTACAAAGCCAGAACAAGTATGCAAAAATTATATAAAACAAACCTTTTCTCCTTTCACTAAAAAAACACATCAGCATGAAGTTGTGCATGTTGATATGAAATCATCCTGCATTCATAAGCTAAACAAACTTTTTTTTCTTGTTTTAATGACAATTATCGTTTTTCCACTCCCTGGTTGAGTGAGGCACTGGTGATGTAACCAGGGTCCCACAGATGCATCATGGGAAGGCTACATCACCAGTACCTTTGCACTTTGGATGATGTCAACTGTCACATGTTCCAAAGGCCGACCTAGAGTTTGAGGCTGGGTTCACACATATTTATTTATAAATTTCAGGTACTTATATAGAACTGTCAATTTACGCAGAGCTTTACATATATATTGTACATTCACATCAGTCCCTGCCCTCAAGCAGCTTACAATCTAAGGTAAGGTTTCCCCGCATCCAATTCGCATGATAGGCAAATGTGACCGGCTCTCAATGGAGCCTGTTCATACAGGCCCGGGGCAGCCATGGTCTGCCTTCAAAAAGGATCCTGTATGTCTTTGGCTCTGATTCAAGTGCGAATTCAGGCAAAAATTCGGACCTGATTCGCACCTGAACAAGTGAACAAGGACGCACCGGACCCCGGGCATGAACCCGCGGCCACAAATGTGTGAACCCGGCCTTAGGCAGAATTCCAGGAAGTAAAGGGAAATGGATTGATTTGCCCTTAAACTAAAATTACCCCAGAGAGAAAAATGGGGAGGAAAAAAAACAAGGTATGCAAAGAATAAAAAAGCCTGCAACTTTCTAGTAGCTGTCTGTAGATTTTAAATTACTAAACATTTCTGGTGGTCTTTTTTAAATATTATGTAAGGGTAAAGTTCCCCTTCCTCTTAAAGTGATTGCAAAGGCAATTTTTTTCCCAATAAAATAAAAAGATTTTATGTTGAGGGGGCACCAATATGGGCACGCTTCTGACCCGGGCTGTGTGCGTTCATAGACACACACAGTGCCAGTAAGTCCCTCCCATTCTCACTCCTCACAGGAGTTTATCTGACAGCAGCAGGAGTCTATGGCTCCCAATGAAGCCTGTGTCTCCTGTGAGACCAGGAAGAGGGAAGAGCGGAGCTGCAGCCAGGACAGTGCTGGATCATAAGAAAAGGCAGGTAAGTGTTTAGGGATGGGGGGAAGAGAACAAGTAGAGGGGAGTTTTTTACCTTAATCTGGAGAATGCAATAAGGTAAAAAGCGGTTTGACTTTAGAGCCACTTGAATTCATATTACTTTTCTGGCATAGTCCTGTGGATAATTCAAGACTGGCGGATACTATAGCAGCACAGCAAAATCTCAAAGAAACATAACAAAACCTAGAAAAACAAATTATAAGAAGATCAAATTAACGTTCTTGAAATGCAAAATTTCAAATAAAATTCTACTAGTGTACGGCCATCTCAATTCGTTTTTTTCTTCTTTATTCTTACCTGTTGATCTGGCCAGTAACACACTTTATGTCTTATGATGCCTCCACTCTAGATATAGGAGGATCAGAGACACCTTTCGACAGCAGCATTATCAGTCTGGGGAGATGATAGCGTTAGATGCATTGGCAGATTTAGATGGACTTGATTAACAAATAGAGATAAAGCTGACTGTTGTAAGCACACACTACAGTTATATGGTTTGTCCCAACCCTTTGCTGGACAGCTTAGTCTGTTAAAGGGTGAACAGATGAAAGTAAAAGGTAAAGCCTAAAGCCCCGTACACACGCATCAATAATTGGCCGTGAATTTTCGGCCAACGTCCGATCGGCCGATTTTCGGCTTGTTAGTATGATGCTTCCGACAACCGACTCCGACTTTTTGGCCGAAAAAAATCTGGTGTGCAATTTTATAATTTTTGTTGGCCGTCAACACAACGGCCGATTTTCCGTCAGTCAATACAGATTTCGACAGACAAAAATCTGATGAGCAAGACTGGGCATGCTCAGAGAATAAAAAACACACGGAAAGTAAACCAGCACATGACATCACTTCTGAAGTAGATTTTTGTTGGCCGAGAAAATTCGTGTGCATGTCTAGGCACATTTCAACCAACAAAACGCCACTCTGGACAAAAGTCGGGCGATCGGTCGGCCGATAATCGTTGCGTGTATACGAGGCATAAGAAAGAATATGAATGCGGCTACCACACCTAAGAACTGGCCAGCTGCAATTTATTACATTTCTGTTTTGGGGCTATTACTGATTTAGGTAGGTTGTAGTGATCTGTTGCCCTCTACCATTAGCTGAAAACATTACAGTGTAGTGTATAATTTTGTATTGGCAATTCCTGTCTCTTGGAGACTGGCTTTAACCACTTGACCTCAGGAAGATTAGGTAATTAATTGTTCCTGTGTTCTGGGTGATTATAGCTATCCATATCTTGTTGATCTGAATCCTAGTAACAGACAAGTGTCTGTCCTGTTGTTATTATCTCACATGCACAGTGCCAAATAGCTGGGTCTGTGCTACTGTATATATGGAGTGCTCACCTTACAGTATATTAGTAGGTGAAGCTGTTTATTACAGTACAGTTAAAATTCAGCTTCTGTTCTTTTAGTTGTATGCCGTTCCTAATTCAGCTATCCCTGTCTCTTCTTGTCTTGGATTCTATAGTTAGTTTTAGCTTAGGGCTCGATAACCAGCATAGGCTAGAGCCAAGTTAGGCACTCCTGTTGGGACCTTTGCCGATAATACTTGTTAGTACGTAGTAGTATGACTGCATAGCGCCTGATTTACAATTGAACATTATCACTGGTGATTTTATGCACATTGATATGGATTTTCTTTCACATTATGTTTCACAATATGGATATTTATTTACTAATGATGATTTATTTCATTAATCTTTGTCAAGATATTTAGCGCAACTTTTCTGATTTTTAATTAGCTACACTTTTTGTAGCTGCTGACTTTTAATAAACACAAAAATGACTGGAGATCCTCTTTATTGTTATATGCTGGTTGCAGTAGTTCCTCTGCTCCCAACTGCTTTGATTTGATGACTAATTTTCCAGGAAAAGAATCCCCTCTGTTCGTATTTATTATCAAACCCAGTCTGCCACTTAGCGAAGGCCCAGGTTCACTTATTTACCTACATGTTTACTGCAAAATTCTGCTTTAGGAGGGCCTTTTCTTACATACAACCCCCCCCCCCCCTCCCCCCCAAAAAAAAAGAGTGCTGCACTAGCTATTTGTATTGCTCATTTATTACAGAGCTCGATTAAGCTGCCGAATAGAGTTCATTATTATATAAAATGGAAATGATCACAGTATATTCAGTTACTGATGCACAGTACAGTGCAAATTGATTATTTCTTACTATGTGCTTAGCTAAAAATGCATCAAATACAGTTTATTGCACAATACAAATACCACCGTGCCAGTAAACTTAGCTACCCTTCATGTATGAAGGAATCTTGTAATTTACAGTGTTGATAATAAGTTATTTCACAATCCACAAAATAGTGTGCTGACTGTACCGCCTGCAGTTGTATATGTTTAAACCCAACCTAAACCGGACCATGATGGAAGAATAAATAGCTGCCTGCGGTTGCAATGTAGAAAAGCATAGAAGCAAACATAGGCACAAACTATTTATACTGAAACTATTTTATGCTTGCAGCATTGTGGTAATCCTGGAGCAGCTCTGGGAAAACAAGGTTAACAGCAGTTTTTACAATTGTCAAAATTCCTGTTATAAACATACATGTACACAGGAAAGCAATATTTAAAGTGACACCACCATTCACTGTGAAAACGCAGTAGCACAAATGTCAAGTAAGTAATATATGGTTTTGGATTGTTTGATATAGGTAACTTCCTCGAAAACACTGAATGATTCTCTCTACTTTTTATTTACCTTTTCCATTATTAAAAGCTGTGAATATGTAGATAACTCAATCGCAATATTATTATTATTTAAGATTTATTTAGCACCAACAGTTTGCGCAGCACTTAACAACATGAGGGCAGACAGTACAGTTACAATATCAGGCAGTATTGCCCCCAAAAATAGCCTAATTGTTATACTGCAGACAATTCCCAATTACTGTTTAACCACTTTGCCGCTGCTCACTAGAGCTCTACTGCGGCAAAGTGGCTCGATAACGTCTGGCGACGCCATCAGACATTCCCGTCTCTCGGCGGCGCGAGCGCGGTGCCGGAGGCTCGCTCCCGCTGTATTCAGTCACAGCGGGAGTCGGGCCAGGGGAGGAGCGGCGGCGATCGCCGCTGCTCTTCCCCGATCGTCGGGGAATCGAGTGTGGAGATCCGCCCGCTTGTGTAAACACAAGCGGGCGGATCTCCTAAGTGACAGGCAGGGTCAGATTGCAGGATTCAGCATAGCTGAATCTGCGATCTGTCCTTATGTCACATAGTCCCCTCCCCCCACACACGTCAGTAAGAACCAGGCATACATTAACCCCTTGATCACCAATAAAAATTAACCCCTTCCCTGCCAGTGTGATTTTTACAGTAACAGTGCATATTTATAGCACTGATTACTGTAGTAATGTCACTGGTACCCCCAAAAGTGTCAAAAATGTCAGTCAAGGGTCCGATCTGTCCGCCGCAATGTCGCAGTCCTGCAAAAAAAATTGCAGATCGCCGCCATTACTCGTTAAAAAAAAAACACCAAAAACGACAGAAATCTTTCCCCAAATAACTTTTGCGCAAACCAATCAAAATACGCTTATTGTGATTTTTTTTACCAAAAATATGTAGCAGAAAACAAATTGGCCTAAAATGATAAAAAATTTAGATTTTTACATTTTTTTGGGGGGAATTTCATACAAAAAAATTTGAAAAATATTGTTATTTTTTCAAAATTGTCGCTCTTTTTTTTGTTTATAGCGCAAAAAGTAAAAATTGCACAGGTGATCAAATACCACCAAATAAAAGCTCTATTTGTGGGAAAAAAAGGACGTAAATTTCGTTTGGTACGGCATTGCATGACCGCGCAGTTGTCAGTTAAATTTTCACAGTGCCGAATCGCAAAAAGTGGCCCAGACGTAAGACAGCAAAATCCTCCGGTGGTAAAGTGGTTAAAGGAGACCCTAAGGCTGACCATACCTGGACAAATCTGCTTTTGAGATGTGGTGTATATGTGGTAAATGGTTTCTTCTGTCTTTTTACAAAATATCTGTGTGCTACTTATGTTCATCTTTATAAGTATGGACACCATTAAGCTAACGATATGTAACAATCTGAATGTACAGTCATCTTTAGCAGGGGTCTCTGAACTATGGCCCGTGGGCCACATTTGGTCCTATAAGCTGCTGTGATTCGTATCCAGCAATGGCCATGCTGGCTAAGGGCACCTCTTACCATCCTTGAGCAACAGGGCCAAATTGGGATACGCAGTCACCTGTAACAAGGAGAAACTCCACCATTTTAGGTCACTCACATTCTCCTGTCCTGAGGCCCTCCTCCAGAAATAGGAGATGTCAACATGTACAGTCTGTGACAGAAGCAGAATGTGCAGTCTTTTTAATCACAACTTTTATTTCGACACTTACAGTCATGACATACACTGCTTGTTAAAAAAAATTTAAGGAACACTTTTTAATCAGAGTACAGCATCAAGTCAATTAAACTCCTGGGACATTGATCTAGTAAGTTAAGTAGTGAAGGGGGTTGTTAATCAGTTTCAGCTGATTTGGTGTTAATGAAATAAATAACAGAACTAGATGGGCAACAATGAGACAACCTCCAAAACAGGAATGGTTTTACAAGTGGAAGCTACTGAACTTTTTTTCCCCTACTCATTTTTTCTGACTGTTTTTTTACTAGTTTTTCATTTGGCTAGGGTCATTGTCACTACTGGTAGCATGAGGCAATACCTGGACCCAATAAAGGTTACACAGGCAGTCCAACTCCTCCAGGATAGCACATCAATATGTGCCATTGCCAGAAGGTTTGCTGTGTCTGCCAGCACAGTCTCAAGAGCATTTAGGAGATTCTGGGAAACAGGCATTTACTCTAGGAGAGCTGGATGGGGCCATAGAAGGTCCTTAACCCATCAGCAGGATGTATATCTGTTACTCTGTGCATGGAGGAACAGAATGAACATGGTCAGAGCCCTACAAAATTACCTCCAGCAGACCACTGGTGTGAATGTCTCTGACCAAACAATCAGAAACAGACTTCATGAGGGTGGCCTAAGAGCCCAACATCCTCTAGTGGGCCCTGTGCTCACTCCCCGGCACCGTGGTGCTTGATTGGCATTTGCCATTGAACACCAGAAATGACAGGTCCATCATTGGTGCCCTGTGCTTTTCAAAGATGAGAGCAGGCTCATCCTGAGCACATGTGATAGACGGGAAAGGATCTGGAGAAGCCAAGGAGAATGTTATGCTGCCTGTAACATCATTCAGCATGACCAGTTTGGTGGTGGGTCAGTGATGGTCTGGGTAGGCATATCTATGGATGGACGCACAGACCTCTACAGGCTAGACAATGGCACCCTGACTGCCATTAGGAATCGTGATGAAATCCTTGGACCCATTGTCAAACTCTACACTGGTGCAGTGGGTCCTGGGTTCCTCCTGGTGCATGACAATGCCCAGCCTTATGTGGCTAGAGTATGTAGCAAGTTCCTGGAGAACGAAGGAATTAATACCATTGAATGAAAATAGGGTTAATACCAGCGCTATGGAGTTTCAGTACCTTAATTGGACTAGGATAAATATTGTGATGTAAGCTGCCACCAACCTACCTCTGAGGTAGTAAAAATGAAAAAGTGCAAAGTTGTTGGGATCGGCGCTATCACTTGAAATATTTCAATGGTAAAAGTGTGTGCTGTGCGCATTAATAAAAGATAAGCTGCATAAAATCATACGTTTTAATAAAGTGCATATGGTGCATATAGTGTGTTTGCCCTTTTAAATACAAAGTGCTGCGTGCTGGTTAAAAAACTTCAGTAAACAGTGCATGGGCTGTATTTAGTGTACCATATCATATATCACATATGCATATAAAGTGCTGAGTGCTGATATTGCAATAAACCATGTGAGTGATTATGTGCCTTTAAATAATGAATATGGCGCCTGTGGATCCCCACAAATTGCACCGCTGCTTACCGCACATGTAAGGCAGATGACTCAGCCACTTCTCGGTCACTGAAACACAAGAGAAGCCTCCATTGCGTAGTATATGTTGGTTATATTAGAGCAAGTAGCATCCACTCACATTTAGGGAGTTCACTTTCAGCATAAGGTGTTCGCCGAGTTGCTTCCACGTTCCAACGGCTCAAACCACCGTTACCGGAAGTGATGAACTGACGTAACAAACCACGCCCTATGCGTTTCATCATACGACGTCATCTGGTGCGTGCCATCTAGCGCTACTTCCAGTCCTTTTATAGGCTGGGCTGCCGCCATTTTTGTACACCTATTGGGAGCCGGACACGGCGGCCATCTTTGTGCACCTGCCATGCAAACTACCAATATAGTACAGCCTAAACAAATGTTTATTCATCATGTGAACTCCCTATTTGCTGTGTTCGCCGTACAGACAATACATATATGTTTATTACAATTCATAAAAGTACGACCAAACACTCATAACAATTAACTTATTTAAAACGTTTTAATACAATATGGTGCGATATTAGTGCGGGACAGTGATGTGCTCGATTCGATCGGGGGTGATCCGATAATCTAAGTGCTGCATGAAAGTTAGATGACAAAGTGATCCAGTGGTGTATTAAATATTCTTTATATTTATTGGTGAAGGGCCCATTTTTTTCCATGCAATTAGTGCTTATGATAAAAAGTGCCCATACATGTAACAATAAAATCGGTGAAAAAATCGGGATAAAAATCTTTTATTGTTAAAAAACTGAAAAAATTCTTAAAAATTCCTTAAAAGTCCAAGAACCACTGGGGATGTGTTTCCAAAGTGAAAAAATTATTTGTAGAGTTTTTACATCCTTAAAAACATTAAAAGACCCATAATCCTTCTAAATGTTATATAAACTTGTGTCGTCCTTAGACTGATATGCAAGTCAAAGGTTAGATCCAAAAAACTTTAAGTGAAGGGATACAAGAAAAAAATATATATATATCCAGGTAAAAAAGGAAAAAAGGGGTCAAATACCAATGATGGAACTTCAGGATAGACTTTTCTTAGGTGGAAACCGAGGAATGGAAAAAATTAGAAATTACAAATTATCAGCATAGGCTCAAAGGAGGCTTTGGGTCACAAACCACAAGCCAGGCAAATGTGTGTTTCCAGCTTGAATACATATAGATATAACTCATATGTATAAAATTAATAAAAATAGAAATATAAAAATATAAAAAATTATTCCAGTTAAAGGAGAGGAAAAAAAAAAAGGGGGGGTTTTCTTAAAAATCTGTGATGAAGCAGTTCAAATCAATGTCTATATTCAAGCCTTTCGGTTGGAGTGTCTGCATCAAATATATCCACTTCGTTTCGTTCCTAGATACATTTATTCTTTTATTGCTACCTCTCCAATCATTTTTTATTTTATCAATGGCATAGAAAACCATGCTTGTAGGATCTTGAGAATGATATTGCTTGAAATGTCTTGGCAGACTATGTTTGTCAAACCCCTTTCGGATGTTTTTCACGTGTTCTCTAATGCGGACAAACAAGGGTCTGGTGGTACGGCCTACGTATTGTAACTTACATGAGCATTCAACCACGTAAGTTACATGGGTACTTGTGCATGTTATAGTATCTTTAATCTCAAACGTTTTTCCCGTACTTTGTGCCATGAAGGATGTGGTCTTTCTTCTCTTTTCTTTTGATGTCCTACAGGGTAGGCATTTGCCACATCCGAAGAAGCCTTTAAGACTTGTTGGAAGGTTTATTTTCTTTGGGGGGTCAATAACGTTATGCACTAGCCGATTTCTCAGGCTAGGTGCTTTTCTGTAAATGAAAGTGGGTTTTGCAGGGAGGATATCTTTTAATGTGGTATCTGCTTTCAGAATAGGCCAATGTTTCTTTATGATCTTCTCTAGGGCCTTGTGTTGTGTATTGAATCCTGTCAAGAAAGCAAATTCCATGTTTTTGTTTTTATTTGCTCTGTTTGGTGAATCACTTATACCATTGAATGGTCCCAATGCTCGCCTGACCTAAATTCAATAGAACACCTCTGGGGCATTATGTTTCAGTTCATTTGACACTACCAGGTTGCACCTCAGTCTGTTTAGGAGCTCAGTGATGCCCTGGTCCAGATCTGGGAGGAAATACCCCAGGACACCATATGTCATCTCATTAGGTGCATGGCCCGAAGTTGTCAGGCATGCCTGCAAGCACGAGGGGGCCATACAAACTACTGAGTTTTATGAAATGAAACTTTAAAATGGACTAAAATCAATCAATATTCTGTTTTTTTACTTAGTGTGTAGCAGCTTCAGGACACATATTTTTATTCATATCTATTTTATATTAATTCACACACCTTTTTAGCGCGGGTTTTAACTATTTAGTTTTTACATGAAAAATGGACTAGCCTGCTGCATCATTTTTTCACTTTGATTTTTGGGGTGTCTTTGAATTCAGCCCTCTGTAGGTTGATAATTTTCATTTCCATCAAACGATGTGGCATCCTTTCATTTCAAACACATTACCCAGTCTATAGCAGTATAAATATCCAGCATGATTTTTTTTCCCCCATTGAGATCTGATTTGTTTTCAAGTTCCTTTAATTTTTTTGAGCAGTGTACATATTCCACCTAGTGCATCTCCAACACAAACTTTGAATAGCGGCCCACTCTTCAAATGTACTCACTGCAAATATGTGGGTTCTCCAAATGAGCTTGTACAGTTTTCTTCTTCAGGATACAGGCTTACATGTTAGTATACCAGGGGTAGCCTATTCCCATCATCCTCTGCCCCAGGCTCTTCGGACTCTAACTTATATAGGGCATACTAGCTCCACCCACTACACCACCCTCCTGAGAGTGGGGGAACTCGATAAAAGGGGTACTAAACCCTACTAACAGGCCCACTATGAAGTTTTTTCTAGCCTGCAGCTAAGGTCAGTGGAATGTCCTCAGACTGAGGATTCAGATCAGTTGGTCTCTGCTTCTGATAGGGACCCTGATGTAAGGGGGATCTGAAGTGATGGGGGCTTCTGATGTTAAGAGCGACCTCTGTCAGTGCCTGGATTTGGACCTGGAACATCTGCAATGTCTCTTATTACTGAGCCACCTGGAATGCTGGACAGTTCCCTGGACAAATCCTTGAATGATCCTGCCTTGATCCTTGTTTGTCTTAAATCTTGAACTCTTTGCCCTTCCATGAACCTCCTGATTTAAACCATGCCCCTGCACTTCCTGTTTGTTAGATTACTGTGCTCTCTCCAGCCAGTATCTTGCTTTTTGTCTTTCCTGCTGCTGTCCGAACCTTCACCACAACTCGTTACTGAACCTTGGCTTGTTCCTCAACTACGCTTCAGCTTGTTTCCGACCTGCAACTACTTGTTGCCGTCCTTTGGCATGTTTTTCTAACAATGCTTATGTTTGATCCTTACCTGCTATATCTGCTACTGGACCTCAACTTGCTCACCTCCACGTGGGTTGATCCTGAGGACCGCGACCTGGTACTAACACGCAGCTAAACCAATCTCTACCATCAGGAGGTCTGATGAACACCGGTTAGTACTTAGACTCTGCACCTCAGGTGAGTCTGCGTTATTTGCCAGGGTAACCTGCTTGTATACCAATCCTGCTGGTCGGTGGGAGTCCATCTACTGGCATAGCTACTGATTTCCAAGCCTGACTTCTGAACGTGCCAACTTCTGATGTGATGAGGGGCTTCTGATATGAAGTTATTTCATGTTTTAATGTTTATTCATTTATTTAAATTTTAATTCATTTAAAAAACTGATTTTTTTTCAATCTCCAAATATTTGAAAAAAAAATACAGTGTGACCCTCATACTGAAAAATGCGGGGACTCCTCTTCTTTAGATTACCAGAGCTGTGAGGCTGGAGCCTGCATGAACAAAAATTAAATACAAGCTCTTGTGCTACATAGTTTTGGGTAAATTTGCACAAAAGTGTACTGATAAATTGTATCATGTAACTTAAATAATTAGTTCACCTTTACAAAACAAACTGCCTATGCAGGTAACAGGTAGATAAAAACATAAAAGCTCTGACTAAAGTTGGATAATGCCCTTACTATAGGTGTAGGCCATTTACCTACCTCCAGAAGCCTGACAGAAAAACTCCAATAGATAGCATCATCCTGTCCTGCCTTGTTACTAGGACATTGCTAAGACACTCCCAGCCAATACGGCTCACCCCCACCATAGGAACGTTTTAGCAACAAGGCAGGATGGAATGATACCATCTCTAGGTGTTTTTCAGTCAGGCTTTGGAAGGTACCCTACACTTGGCCTAGACTAATAGCAAGGGCATTATTAAACTTTGGTCAAAGCTGCACAGTTTGTTAATATCTACAGAGGCCTCTAACCTGCATAGGCAGTTTTTTGTAAAGAAGAACCAACCCTTTAAGACAAATTTCCCTTACAGCACATCTTTATCTTTGAAGTTTATAGTTTACCTTCCATTATATGAACACAAATAAACTCTCACTTCAGTTTCCTCCTGATATATAGGTCTGTTTTGGGAACAAAATCAATTTTTCTGTTTCTGAGTTTTGGCTTACCCCATTGTGGCCTTGCTCTCTAGTCCTGTTTTTGCTTTGTCAATGTGTGTGTGTGACACCTTCCCGCGCCAAACACCGGTCCCTCTCAGCTTTCAGATGGAAGATTCCTCAGCTGAAAGCTCAATGTAAACAAGGGGGATGGGTATAGTGGTTCATGACAGGTTCAGGAATTGGGTGCAAGCACCTACAAGATGATGGCTACGAATGTAAAGCATTTATTGTTCTATTGAAAAAAAAAACCTCTAGTTACATTAAGAATTTGCCAGGAAAATGTATATGATATTATTCATGCTATAATGTCACAGTATACATGATTTTGTGCTGTAGCTGTCAACACAAAGAAGTTTACAAACCAACTCCCTGCAGATGAGGTTTTATTTTAAATTGTCTGTGAGGAGGGCTTTTTGTTGTCGGAGTTGGGTTTCTTTGAATTATGTATTGTCCAAAATGAAGACATCACTTGCTCTAGGCCAGTGATGGTGACCCTTGGCACCCCAGATGTTTTGGAACTACATTTCCCATGATGCTCAACTACAGTGCAGAGTAAAGGAACATTATGAGAAATGTTGTCACAAAACATTTGGGGTACCAAGGTTCGCCATCACTGCTGTGGCACTAAAAAAAAACGAAAAAGCAGGCAGTGCAAAAATCTATATATTGTTGGCTGGATTTTGTGTTTTTTCCTTAGGTCCGCCTTTAAATAAAACTCTGATTATTATTAAAAGATTGCTAACAGCTATTCGTAAGAATAATATAGTCACAGTGTCCTTTCATTGCGGTAACATTTTTATTTTCACAAACCTTTGTACATTTGTTTAACAGATACTATCAATAGTAGTAACCTCCTTGCCTGTTCTCTATATAAGCAGTTTTGCTTCTCCAAAATATCCGCTACATTGGTGGTCGAACCACATAAATATTGCTACGATCTACTTGTAAGTTTCGCAAATTTGGCAGTTATAAAGATATTTTATACACAGTACTTTAAATCAGTTTGTCCGTATTTCCTTTCAATGTGTGCATAAACATGCATGTTTTCTGTTTTAAATGCATATCTTAGCTCTTAAAAGTTACCCCAGAAGACTAACAAAAAATTTCTTTACACCATTAATCATGTCAAGATACATCATGATTATGTAGGTTGTGTTGGCCTGTAGTCATTGCATACAATTTATACATCATGTAATCATTAGTTAACATATTCCCATAGCATTGACTACTAACATATATAATACAGAGTTATGCTGATTTAAAGAGCCTACTTTTCCTTTACTGCCACCCTGTGGATACATTTCACTTTGTCACGCAGTAAATACAGCACATGAATATGTACACAGTCCACCTTAGCACCTGTATACATCCCTTGGTGCCTTTTCCTTGGAAATCTCTGCATAAATATAGAAAGCACAGAATGAATGAAGGTGGCACAGATGTGTTGCAACTGGCATTTTATTATAGAGCAAAATGCAGGAATACACAGTCACCAGTCAGAATTATTCTTTCACTGACTGGATTTCATATGTCTGGTCCTGTCACGTTATCAAATAATCCAGTAATTAATGTAGAAAATGACATCATTTTCAATTACGTGACAATGAAAGTTTAGAATGTTGCAGTGTAGATCAGTGGTTCCCTATCACTAGTTACTGAAATGCATGTACAGTATCTCACAAGTCACAGTCAGTACACACCTAATGTTTTTAAATATTTTAGTATATCTTTTCATGTGACAGCACTGAAGAAATGACAATATGCTACAATGTAAAGTAGTGAGTGTACAGCTTGTATAACAGTGTAAATTTGCTGCCCCCTCAAAATAATTCAACACATAGCTATTAATGTCTAAACTGCTGGCAACATAAGTGAGTACACATCTAAGTGGAAATGTCCAAACTGGGCCCAAAGTGTCTATATTTTGTGTGGCCACCATTATTTTCAAGCACTGCCTTAACCTTCTTGGACATTGAGTTCACCAGAACTTCACAGGTTTTCACTGGAGTCCTCTTCCACTCCTCCATGACAACGAAAACATGGAGCTGGTGGATGTTAGAGACCTTGTGCTCCTCCGTTTGAGGATGCTCTACAGATACTCAATAGGGTTTAGGTCTGAAGACATGCTTGGCCAATCCATCACCTATACCCTCAGCTTCTTTAGCAAGGCAGGGGTCATCTTGGAGGTGTGTTATGGGTTGTTATCATGTTGGAATACTGCCCTGCGGCCCAGTCTCTGAAGGGAGGGGATCATGCTCTGCTTCAGTATGTCACAGTACATGTTGGCATTCATTGTTTCCTTCAATAAACTGTAGCTCCCCAGTGCCAGCAGCACTCATGCAGCCCCAGACCATGACACTCCCACCATCATGCTTGACTGTAAGCAAGACACACTTGTGGAAAAAGGCAAAAAGTTGTGGGACTTTGAGTGAGGTTTGCAGTCATAAATGGATGTTATATAGTCATATGAAATGTTACAAAAATTGATAATTTATTATATATTCCATAAAGGGTACAGCAAAATCAAAATCAATATAAACATTATACAAATCAAAAGCTGAACATGAAGTAAATCAATTCATAAAAATATATTTTTACATAATAATCATTGAATAAAAAATCAGTAAATACATTGTATATATAAACAACATGTAATCAGTCTTCAAATAGTATATCTTCATATCTTATAGGCTCTACGCGTTTCTTGGCTCTATGTCCACTCATCAGGAGCTAATTTGAGACTTTGAGTCTGTAAACGTAAATTAATATTTAAATGTAAAATAAATATGGGAGAAATAATAAAAAAATAACGGAAAAAATAACCAATGCTCCAGAGTAAATAAA